>NC_142795.1:17516072-17689799 GCF_049724085.1 Artemia sp. Qi Xiang Cuo
TAATCCTCGTTTTTCTCTTTTTTTACTATTGTTTCGTACTCTTAGCTTTAGTAGCAGTAGTAGTTTTAGCAGTAATAATAATAGTAGCAGTAGTAGCAGTTGTAGGAGTTGAAGCAGAAGTATTGTGATGCAAATATTGTCCTTTGGCTTGTTTAACATCCCCCACAACAAGCGTTGTTAGTTTCAATTTCATACACGAAACTGTTTTGAAGATATTACTGATACGCCCTTTTGATAACCTGCACACTGATGGCAGGTTGTCATCCGTACAACAGAAATTTTCAGACATATTCTCTGGAAATTTCACCTTCATACCCGTAGGTATAGCTGTAATAGTATCTACGGTAGTAGTATAACTACTCAACCTAATAAAATTAGCTAATGCTATGATATTGTCAATTTGCTCTTTTTATAACCTTTATATTCATGTTTCTTGAAATTTTCATCTTAATGCTCTTAACCTTACAAGTAGTTGCGATAGCAGTACTAGTTGGAACAATAGTAATAGTAGTGGTAGAATTGCAGTAGCAGTAGTATTAGTAGTAGTGTGCACATATTGTGTTTTGATCAATTGATCTTTTCCTTTAAGTTTTCACTGAGAGTTGCAACTTAACACACAAATAAATTCTTAAGACACGCTATTTTGACAATCTAAATGCACATAGTGTCTTTTGCTAGTCCAAATTTACCATCAATATTCCCTCAAATCTACCTTTATAGACTTAGGCTTAATAGCACTATTATTGCAGTAGTTTTGGTGGTAGTAGTGGTAGCAGCAGTATTAATAGCGGTAGTAGCATGTGCATAATGCCTTTTCGTCAGTTGAACATCGCTTTCATGATAAAAGTTTCATTTTGACACGTTAAGCTGTTCCAAAAATAACATTAATATGCGCTTTTGAAACCCTTTCAACACCCTTTTCACCTTAATACTCTAAGCCTTATAAGCTGGTGCAATTGAAGCAGTAGTTGGAGTAGTTTAGTTTCAGTAGTAGCATAAGGAAAAGTATGAGTGGTATTAATGTTAGTAATGGCATGCATATATTACCTTTTGTTCAATTGATCTTCCCGTTTAAGTATTTTAAGAAATTTTCAATTTAATGCTTAAATCAATTCTTGAGATACGCCCTTTTGACAATCTGCAAGCGCATTGTGGGTTTGCTTTCGTTCAAATTCCATTCTGTTAAATTTTCACTTTCATAGGCCTTCATTGTATAACATCATAGTATTAGTGGTAGCAGTAGGAACGGTAGTAGCAGTAATAGTGTATATATATATTAGCAGTAACAGTAATAGTAGTAGCAGCATTAATAGCAGTAGTTGCAGGTACACATCGCATTTTGGTCAACGGAACATCCCATTCATGGTGCCTTTGTAGATTCCTCTTGATATGATAAGCCGTTTCAAAAATTTTGCTGATACGCCCGTATCAGCAATTTGTATGCACATAGCATCTTTATTCCTCAAGTATCTTTATCACTATACTCAGCCTTAGTAATACTCGCTACAGAAGCAGTAGTTTTAATGGTAGTGATAATAGTGCTGATGGTAGCAGTAGAAGTAGTAGCAATTGTAGTGGTAGTAGCGTGCGGATATTGTCTTTTCGGTCAATTGATCATCTCCCTTATAATTTTCTGAAAACTCCAAATTGATACACCCAGTCACTCCTGTGTTACAGCCTTTTGATTACCCATATATACATAACATGTTATGATTTAGCTTAGCACTCCCGTCAACAGTCCATGAAAGATTCATCTTAATGTCTTTCGTTTTTTAGAAAGTAGAAGTCAATCTCTCATACCTTTTCTCAATAATATATACTATATGTAAACAATGAGCAAATCGCATAATTAGCAGCCCTTGCCCTGAAGCCTCGTGAGAAGAGGGTCGACATCCCAAAACGTATCATTACTGAACCTTTCAACAATACTGAAAAAAATGATCTGTCAAAACTTCGTTTGGATGTTTGTTTTGGGAAATGTTGGACGTGGAGGGGGGGGGGGTTGTCAAATTTATTTGAATCTTATAAACGGGACTGTAACTTTCAATTTAAAATCAAATAAGACCCATCTAAATTTTATGCAACCACCCATTCCATAAGAACCTTTTGCTAGTGCACCTCCATCGCTATTGACTCTTAAAAGGGAACTAGAACTTCCAATTTCAACCAAATGAGCCACCTAATAAAGTTTATACAACAATCCATTCCTTAAGAGCCTTAAATGCCCCAGGGGCATAGTTTACAACTCAGTCCTCAGGCTCTGGTGGTTTCTATCAACCTCAAAAGCCTCGTTTTATGACCCTTGGTCCATTTTGAATGAAAGGACTGTCTCAAAATATCTATTGGATGCATCTCGGGAAAACAAGGCGTGTTTTTGTGTGTTTAGGGGGGGGGGGGGGAAGGCAGCTGTGCTCTGATCACTTTGGCTCTTAAAAATGACGTTAGAACTACTGATTTACATTCCAATCAGTCCTCTCCAAAGTATATACGACCACCTTTTTATAAGAACCTTATATGCCTTCAAGGCATAATTCGCAACCCTTGTCCTGAGAGCGGTAGAAGGGGGTTGTCTTCCTAACGGACATTAATTCCAGACCTTCAACTACCATGCACCAAATTCTTATCTCTAAATTTTGTATGAAGGTGTTGAGGACAATGATGAGCGTGGAGGGGGGGGGCTGGTTGCCCTAAAATCACTTAACCCTAGAGGAGTTAGTATATATTATTTGGACTAATTTGAAAAAAAAATTATTCCGTAATTTTAATCAGATGCGGTTGGTGAAAAGAACGGTTGTCAGGTAAGGGGGGGGACTAAATACCCTCCATCACTTTTGATGGAGTTATTACATGGATTTAATTAATGTTAATAGACTACTTACTTTCAATTGAAATAACTTTTTTTTAATTTAACTTACTAGGTTAAGAGTAAATGTACTTCTTGACACTTTCAAAAGAATTCAAAAGCTAGAAAATTGGCAAAGTTTGTAGTTCTTTTGTAGATAATAGCATGCTCATCGATTCATTCTTATGCAAGTCTAGCCCTTATAAGTCCTTTTTCTTGGCGATAAACCCATTTTTATTACTACTAATACTATTAACAACTCACCGAAGCACAAAACCACCTGAAGTTAACACATGTTAACACGCTCTTTCTCCATCCCAATCTTTTCAAAGCCTCCCTCTTTACACGCTCCCAGGAAGTTTCCATTTCACTTAAATCTTTCTTTATGACAACCTCCCACCCAAACCGTGGACGACCTGCTCTCCGTTTATCCCTTGATGGTTGGCCAAACAGAAAAATCTTCGGCAATATGTCTTTCTTCATCCGCAAAATCCACCCAAGCAATCTCAAACTTGTTTTCCTTATAGCCTTAGAAAGCGGGATTAAATCATATTTTACGCACAGCATACTGTCTGAGAATGGAGGTTTTGTGCAATCCTGGGCCCATCCTGGTCATAGCATGGTTTTCAACACTTGGCGATACACTTCTATTAACAAGAGTTTAAATCCTGCACAGACAATCTCAAGCCTATTACCGATTCGTCCCTTCAAATATTATCCTACTACAGGGAGGCAGCCCATAGTAGATAAATTTGCTAGAAAGAGCTTTTTAAGTCTGAAAACGCCCAGCAAAACAGATGAAGCCCAGAAGATTTATCTATTAATCAGAATCCCGTGCTTGTGCCGTGTCGTTTACTGTGCTATAATGCCTCGGGGGTTCCACTCCTCAAGTTGGTATAGAGTTAACTGGAAGTTCCCCAGTCATGCAGGTACCCCGGAGGGGTCGAGGCTGCACTTTGCAAAGGGCATTGTCCATAGATCTGGATCTTATGCCCTGCCTTAGTTTTCCTCCTATAGAGGATCCTCCAGTGATAGTGTTCCGAGGTACTATGCATGTTAACCACTGACTGGGAGAAGCTTTATACCCACCAAACGTATCCACAAACCAGTGGCTCCGGCCAAGTGAACATTTGAGGGGCCTTCTTCCTTCTTGACCTGCATTTATGGCCCCGGGCGAGGGTGCCCCAGTTTTTATAATGGATCCCCAGGAAAAGACAGCCTCCTTGGTCCTTTTCTCTTATAGAGCTACATTTTATATCGCTAGGGCGTTTCCCGATTACCACCTGGGGACACATTAACTGGTTCGGGGGAGGCCCCACGGAGAATTTTAATTCAAAAAGAAGTCAAAACTGTTAAACTCATGAGTATTTTAGATAACAAAGGAGAAAAAAATAATTAGGAAGTTGTCTTACCATAGGCAGCGCAAGAGCGCTGTTGACCCCATATATTATTATCATTAATTTTTTTTTTGTGTGTGTGTGTGTTTATTAGACCCGGGCACTTTGTATCCTAGGAGATGTCGTAAAAATTTAAAAAATGGCTTGTTCGATTGAAAATTGAAAGGGCTAGTGCTCTTTTAATAGTCAAAAGTGATTAGAGGGCATCTAACCCCCCTCCTACGCCCATAATTTCCCCAAACACATCCAATGAAAATTTTGATATAGCCATTTTGTTCAACGTAGTTGAAAAATCCGGAAATTCTGTCGTTGAGGACAACAACCCCCTCCCCTGCCCTCAGAACAAGGGTTGTAAGCTATTCCCTGAGGTCATATAAGGTTTTATAGAAAGTGTTGTAAAAACTTCAAAGAGAGCTCTTTAAATTGGAAATTAAGAGGGCTAGTGCAGCTGACCTCCTTCCTACGCCCATCATTTTCCCAAACACATCCAATCAAAATGAGTCATTTTGTTCAACGTAGTTGAAAGGTCCTGAAATTATGTTTCTGAGGATGACTCTCCCCACAACCCTTAGGGCAAGGGTTGTAAGCTATGCCCTTGTGGTATATAAGATTTTTATTGAAAGTATTTTCGTAGAAACTTAAAAAGGACTTATTCGATTGAAAATTGAGAGGACTAGTGCTCTTTTAATAGTCAAAAGTGATCGGAAGGTGAATGCCTTTCCCTTCCCATCCTTTCACCAAAAACTTCCGATGAAAATTTTGATATTGCCGTTTTGGATATATCATATGATAAAGCCCTCAGGGCAAGGGTTGTGTTTTTTCCATAGGGCATATATAATTTCTATAGAAAGTGTCGTCGCAGAAACTTCAAAATGAGCTAATGCGATTGGAAATTGAGAGGACTAGCGGTCTTTTTAATAGTCAAAAAGGATCAGAGGACAAATCCCCCCCCCCCCCTACCATGTCCAACATTTCCTCAAACACCTCCAATCAAAATTTTGATATAGCCATTTTGTTCAACTGGGTTGAAAGGTCCAGAAGTTAAGTCTTTGAGGATGACACCCCCGCCTCCAGCGCTCAGGACAAAGATTGCTAGTTATTTCCTGGGGGTATATAAGATTTCTATAGAAAGCGTGGTCATATAAACTTCAAAGGTGACTTATTGGATAGGTAATCAGAAGCTCTAGTGCCCTTTTTAAAAGTCTAAGTGATCAGAGGGCAGTTACACCCCTCCCACACACGCACACGACGTATTATCCTGAAATGGATCTAAAAAATGAATAGATATTTTTATCAATATTGTCCAAATATCATATAATAAGGCCTTTGAGGTATAAACGAACCCCCACAGCCTGGGAACAAGGATTGTAAGCTATAACCCAGGGGCATTAAATGTTTAATGGAAGGGATGGTTGTATAAACCATAGAGGAGGCTCTTTTGGTTGAACATTGGAAGTTTTAGTTCCTTTTAAGAGCCATAAGTTATGGAGGGAATCTAGCCCCTCCCTCCAGCTATATCTATTAGCCAAACGAATCTGATTGAAATGGTAAGATAGTAAAAAGTAATCCAAAGAACATATACAAATGCCTCTAGGGCTAATACAACCCCCAGTGCCCTGGCGATAGGGGTTTAAGTCATGCCCTGGGGGTATATATAACTCTCATAGAAAGGGTAGTCACACAAACTTCAGATGGGGCTCATTTGATTTGAAATTGGAAGCCATTTTTAAGAGTTAAAAGTGATTTGAGAGTAACCAGATCCCCCCCCATCATCATCATCTCAAAAGACATCAAGTCAAAATTTGGAGATAAAAATTTTGTTCATTATAGTTGAAGGGTCCAGAAATTATGTCTTTGAGGAAGACATCCCCTCCCCTAATGCTCTCAGGGAAAGGGTTTTAGGTTACGCCCCGGGGGCATATAGCGTTTTTATAGAAAGGGTGGTTGCATATACTTCAGAAGGGACTCATTAGATTGGTAATAAAAAATTCTAGGGCACATTTTAAAACTGAAATTGATTAGGGGGCCACTACCAAAAACACGTCGTGTTTCCCGAAATACATCGAATAAAAAATTTTGGACATTAATTTTATTCAAAATAGTCCAAAGATCATATAACAAAGCTTATGGGTTTGGTACAAACCACCAGAGCCAGGGGGTAAGGGCTGTAGGCTATGCCGCGGTCCATTTAAGGTTTCTTATAGTGTAGATGGTTGTTTAACTTTAGAAGAGGCTCATTTGATTTAAAATTGGATGTTCTAGTTCCTTTTTAAGAGTTAAAAGTGATGGAGGACATTTTTAGTCCCCCCTCCCCTACCTGACAACCCTTCTTTTCATCAACCGCATCTGATTGAAATTATGGGATAGTGATTTTGTTCAAAATAGTCAAATAGCATATATAAATTCCTCTAGGGTTGACACCCCCCAGCACCCTGGGGATAGGATTGCAAGTTATGCCGTCAGAACATATAAGGTTTTGTACGGAATGGGTGGTAATATAAATAGTTTTCATTTTTTTACTTTAAAAAATACATGGTCATTTGTTTGTTTTCTTTTTTTTCAGTAAAGCGCGAATTATCTTCTGGTCTGGAGAAGGCATCGGGGTTATAATCCCAACTCATATTAATTTTTAATTGTTTTAAGTTTGACTTGGCTATTATTGTAATGTCTGTTCATTTTTACTCTGCTTATTTTTGGCTTAATACTTTTCTACTACATTTCTACTACTAATACTTTTCTTAATACTTAATTACTTTTCTTTGAAGAACGTGTTTTGTGGAAAAAGCATTTTAATTAATACCATATAAGGATAATGCCTTCGCTAAGGCTCATCTATCAACAGAATCAAACACTTTCTCATAATCTATAGAACTGACGACGAAAGGTGTTTGATAACTCAGGCACTTCTGAACTATTAATCTAAGAGTGAAAATTTGGTCATCACATCTTTTACCTTTTCTGAAACCGCACTGCTCTTCTCTTAAAACTTTGGCTACAGCCTCTCTGTGTCTAAGAAGTATCACATTACGAAGTAATTGGCAACCTAAGGAGACCAGACTAATGCCTCGATAATTACCACACTCACTCTTATCACCTTTTTTTATACAGTGGCTTAATAATAGTTTTCCTAAAATGCTAGGTACTTCTCCTTTTTCAAAACATCATATTCATAATCTTCAGTAACTTATTTCTAACCTTACAGCCACCATATTTAATAAACTCATTTATCACAATATCGGTACCTGGAGCCTCATTATTTTTCATTCCCTTTAGTATTGTCTTTGGACTATTTTTTACTATTTTACAATTTTAATCAGATTCGTTTGGCTAAAAGGAATGGTTGGAGGGGGGGGGGACTAACTTCCTTCCATTACTTGTGACTCTTAAAAGGAACTAAAACTTCCAATGTTCAACGAAAAGAGCCTCCTCTATGGTTTATACAACCATCCCTTCCATAAAAACCTTTAATGCCCCTGGGTTATAACTTACGACCCTTTCTCCCAGGCTCTGGGGGATTGTTTCTACCTCAAATGTCTTGTTCTATGATATTTGGACTATATTGAATAAAATATATATTCAATTTTTTTTAGATCCATTACAGGAAAACACGTCGGGTGTGTGTGTGGGAAGGGAGTAGCTGCCCTCTGATCACTTAGACTTTTTAAAAAGGCACTATAGATTCTGATTACCCATCCAATGAGCCACCTTTGAAGTTTATATGACCACACATCCTATAGAAATCCTATATGCCCCCAAGGCATAACTAACAATATTTGCCTGAGCGCTTTGGGGGGGGGGGGGGATTTGTCATCCCGAAAGACACAATTTTTGTCCCTCAAACCCAGTTGAACAAAATGGCTATATGAAAATTTTGATTGGAGGGGTTTGGGGAAATGATAGACATGATAAGGGGCGGGGCATTTGTCCTCTGATCACTTTTGACTATTAAAAAGAGCGCTAGTCCCTTCAATTTCCAATCGAATGAGCTCTTTTTGAAGTTTCTGCGACAACTCTTTCAATAAAATCTTATATACCATAAGGGCATAAATTACAACCCTCGCCCTGAGGGCTATATCATATGATATAGCTAAAACGGCTATATCGAAATTTTTATCGGAATTGTTTAGGGAAAAGATGGGCAGGGTGAGACATTCCCTCTCCGATCACTTTTGACTATTATAATAAGCACTAGCACTCTTAATTTTCAATCGAATAAGTCCTTTTTTAAGTTTCTACGAAAATATTTTCAATAAAAATCTTATATACCCCAAGGGCATAAATTACGACCCTTGCTCTAAGGACTGTGGGGGGGGGGGGGTGTCATCCTCAGAAACATATTTTCAGGACCTTTCAACTATGTTGAAAGAAATGGTTATAACAAAATTTCGATTAGATATGTTTGGGAAAACGATTGGCGTAGGAGTTGTATTAGTTGCACTAGCACTCTTAATTTCCAATTGAATGAGCCCTTTTTGAAGTTTTTACGACAACGCTTCCTATAAAATTATATATGCCCTAAGGGAATAACTTACAACCCTTGCCATGAGGGTAGGGGGAGGGGTTGTTATCCTCAACGACATAGTTTCCAGATTTTGCAACTATGTTGAACAAAATGCCTACGTCAAAATTTTGATTGGACGTGTTTGGGAAAATGATGAGCGTAGGAGGGGTTTTAGAAGCCCTCGAATCACTTTTGACTATTAAAAGAGCACTCGCCCTTTCAATTTTCAATCGAACGAGGCCTTTTTGAAATTTCTACGACAACTCCTGGGATACGAAGTGCCCTGGTCCAATAAACACAAACACTCACAAACAAATAATAATATATTGTGCCAACAGCGCTATTGCTCTCCCTATGGTAAGAAAACTTCCTAAATACTTTTTTCCGCTTTGTTATATAAAATTTTCATGAGTTTGGCAGTTTTAGCTTTTTTAAAATTAAAATTCTCTGTGGGGCCTCCCCCAGGCCAGTTAACATGTCCCCAGGTGGCAATAGGAGAACACCCTGGGGTTATTAAGAGTACCTCCACAGGAGAAACGGAGCTATGGGGCCCTCTTTTCCTGAAGATCCATTATAGAAACTAGGGCACCCTTGCCCGGGGCCGTAAATGCAGGTGGAGAAGGAAAAAGGCCCCTCAAGTGTTCACTTGGTAGGAGTCACCGGTGTGTGTTCACGTTTAGTGGGGACAAAGCCTCTCCCAGTCAAGGTTTAAATTGAACTGTAAAACAGAACACCATTTTTGGAGGATCTTCTATAGGAGGACAGCTATGGCAGGGCATAAGATCAAGATCTATGGGAAATGACCTTTTCAAAGCGCTGCCTCGACCGTTCTGGAGTACCTGCAGTACTGGGCACCTTCTAGTTAACTCTATACCCAATTGAGGGTGTGGCACCCCCGGTGAATTATAGCACAGTAAACGACGCGGCACACGCACGGGATTCTGATTACTGGATAAATCTTCTGGGCTTCGTCTGTTTTGGCGTACGTTTTCGGACTTAAAAATCTCTTCCTAGCTAATTTATCTACTATGAGCTACCTCCCCATAGTAAGATAATATTTGTATTCGCGAATATATATTGAGTCGGAGGTAATAGGCTTGAGATTGTCTGTGCAGGATTTCAACTCTTGTTAATAGAAGATATCGCCAAGTGTTGAAAACCATGTTGTGACCAGAATGGGCCCAGGATTGCACAAAGCCTCCATTCTCAAACAGTATGCTGTACATAAAATGTGATTTTATCCCGCTTTCTAAGGCTATAAGAAGAGAAAGGTTGAGATGGCTTGGGTGTATTCTGCAGATGAAGAATGACATTTTGCCGAAGATTATTCTTTTTGGCCAACCATTAAGGGATAAACGGAGAGCAGGTCGTCCACGGTTTGGGTGGGAGGATGTCATAAAGAAAGATTTAAGCGAAATGGAAACTTCCTGGGAGGGCGTAAAGAGGGAGGCTTCTAAAAGATTGGGATGGAGAAAGAGCGTGTTCAGCTCTGTTATCCTCATGTGGCTTGGTGCTGGGGTGAGTTGTTAGTATTAGTAGTAATAATAAAAACGGGTTTAACGCCAGAAAAAAGGACTGATAAGGGCTAGACTTGCATAAGAATGAATTAATGAACATACTATTATCTCAAAACAACTAAAAACTTTGCAAATTTACAAGCTTTTGAATTCTTTTGAAAGTGTCAAGAAGTACATTTACTCTTAACATAGTAAGATCAATTTAAAAGAAAAGTTATTTCAATTCAAAGTAAGTAGCAACATTAAAACAAAAACATTGAGAAATTATACCGCATTTGATGGGGACTCCTCCTTCCTCAACACTCGCAACTTATACTGAAGTCTCAAAGTTCTCTAAACATACTTATCATTCAAATTCTGCGGCCTTTTTGTTTAGCAATATTAAAAAAAAAAAAAGTTGTAACTTTTAGCGTAAATAACAAGTTGTTAGTAGTAGTAGTAATAAAAAAGGGCTTATTGACAGAAAAACGGACTAATAAGGCCAGACTTATTTAAGAATGAATTAATGAAATTACTATTATCTACAAAACTACTAAAAACTTTGCAAATTTACAAGCTTTTGAATTCTTTTGAAAGTGTCAAGAAGTACATTTACTCTTAACATAGTAAGATCAATTTAAAAGAAAAGTTATTTCAATTCAAAGTAAGTAGTAACATTAAAACGAAAACGTTGAGAAATTATACCGCATTTGATGGAGACTCCTCCTTCCTCAACACTCGCAACTTATACTGAAGTCTCAAAGTTCTTTAAATATACTTATCATTCAAATTCTGCGGCCTTTTTGTTTAGCAATATTAAAAAAAAAAAAAAAAAGTTGTAACTTTTAGCGTAAAGAACAAGTTGTTAGTAGTAGTAGTAATAAAAAAGGGCTTATTGACAGAAAAACAGACTAATAAGGCCAGACTTATTTAAGACTGAATTAATGAAATTACTATTATCTACAAAACTACTAAAAACTTTGCAAATTTACAAGCTTTTGAATTCTTTTGAAAGTGTCAAGAAGTACATTTACTCTTAACATAGTAAGATCAATTTAAAAGAAAAGTTATTTCAATTCAAAGTAAGTAGCAACATTAAAACAAAAACGTTGAGAAATTATACCGCATTTGATGGGGACTCCTCCTTCATCAACACTCGCAACTTATACTGAAGTCTCAAAGTTCTTTAAATATACTTATCATTCAAATTCTGTGGCCTTTTTGTTTAGCAATATTTAAAAAAAAAAGAAAAAAGTTGTAACTTTTAGCGTAAATAACAAGTTGTTAGTAGTAGTAGTAATAAAAAAGGGCTTATTAGTAGAAGGGGAGGTGCTACTCCGGTACGAACACCCTGCTGCCACCTATAACTTTTTTACATAATTCATGGATGGTTATGTGTGTTGGTCGATTTATTTGATGTTTTTCATGGATGTTTTATGGTTTTGTCAGTGAGAATTTGAAAAAACAGGAACTTTCTCACATTTATGTCTGTTTTTATGGATTTTGTCAGTGAGAATTTGAAAAAACAGGAATTTTGTCACATTTATGTCTGTTTTTATGGATGGTTATGTGTGTTGGTCAATTTATTTGATGTTTTTATGGTCTTTGTCAGTGAGAATGGAAAAACAGGAACTTTGTCACTCCCTTCTTGTTGTTGTTCGATGCAGATGTTATGAGTTCCCGGGAAACAGCTAGATCACATGTTTCCTTCTCCGCCAATTAGAGGACTTTGTTTACATAACAATTTGACCTTGAGATTTCGTATATAACGGGCATGCAATGTGATTAAATTATTGGAAAGTATTGTGACACAATGGATAGAACAATTGACATAATTGATGAGCTTGAGGCCTTGGCAGCCGCAATTAGCAATGTAAGTGCATTTTTATTTTCAAACGAATTTTCCTTGATCACCCTCTAGTATATTTAAGTACCCCCCAACAAACCTAACTATCATACAATCTTTATACTCAATGTAAAACGTAAATATATTCCTTTATCCTCAAACCCCCCCCCCCAACAAACCTAACCACCATACAATCTTTATACTCAATGTAAAACGTAAATATATTCCTTTACCCTCAAACCCCCCCCCCTCCAACGAACCTAACCACCATACAATCTTTATACTCAATGTAAAACGTAAATATATTCCTTTACCCTCAAACCCCCCACAACAAACCTAACCACCATACAATCTTTATACTCAATGTAAAACGTAAATATATTCCTTTACCCTCAAACCCCCCCCCCTCCAACAAACCTAACCACCATACAATCTTTATACTCAATGCAAAACGTAAATATATTCCTTTACCCTCAAACCCCCCCCCCCAACAAACCTAACCACCATACAATCTTTATACTCAATGCAAAACGTAAATATATTCCTTTACCCTCAACCCCCCCCCCCAACAAACCATACAATCTTTATACTCAATGCAAAACGTAAATATATTCCTTTACCCTCAAACACCCCCCCCCACAACAAACCATACAATCTTTATACTCTATGCAAAACGTAAATATATTCTTTTACACTCAAAACCTAATCAACTTCTGTCTATCTCTTAGCTATTAACCCGCTATGTTTTGACATAAGCTCTCCGCGCAAGGTTATAATTACTTTGTCACCCCTCTTCCGGTTTGCTTCCAGTAGCAGTCAAGCCAAAGGGTTTTGTTTTGATTGTCAAATTAAAACAGTTTTAAGCAATAATATGTAATGCACTATTTTGGAAAAGTGAAATGCATTCTAAACAAAATAATTGCTAACAATATATTTAGGACTTTATGTGAAAGGGGGGAGGGCAATACATCGCTTCGAACAGCATCGCTCTAAAGTAAATTACGTAAAAGGGAGGGGGCAATACATCGCTTCTAACAGCTTCGCTGTAAAGTAAATGATGTAAAAGGGGGAGGGCAATACATCGCTTCTAACAGCTTTGATGTAAAGTAAATTACGTAAAAGGGAGGAGGGCAATGCCTTCAATTCTACCGCCATCATTGTAAAGTAAAAACAAACTATTTCTTCGCATTAAAAGTAAGGGGGGATTCGGTGTGTAGACATGTACACCCATTGACAAGAAAACTAATGTGTAAATATATGCATTGCGTCTCTAGTCATGTTTTTAATTTTTTTTCAATCTTTAAATAAAGTTTCTTTTATATTCCCGAGCGGGAATCCAGGATTTTTGTTGGGGGAGGGGGTTAGCGATTTTATTAGTTTATTAGTGAAAAAATAGAAAATGAAAGATTGTTTTTACGTAAATGTTTTCGACTTCAGTGTCTAACCGTTTCTCATTGACATTTTAGCGATTTTAACTATAACAATTTTCCTAAATTTAGGGGAGGGGGCGTGAATCTGTGATTTTTGTTGGGGAGGGGGTTAGCGCTTTTATTAGTGACAAAATAGAAATGAAAGATTGTTTTTATCATAATTGTTTTCTACTTCGTTGTGCGAACCATTTATCTTTGACATTTTAGCGATTTTAACTATAGCATTTGATTAAAAGGTAGTAAGATATATTCGTTATTGATCTGGCATACGCTTGAATAAATAACTGAACGTTCGTATAATAATGCTTTGAGCTATTTATGAGAAAAGTTGAATCTATTATAATCAAACTATGATTTTCAGAGTTTAGGTTGCTTTCGACAAAGATTTTTCTTTAAATACGAAAAATTTTCACATGGTGATTGATCCATGGCCCTTCTAAATGTGATAAAACCTACTACACCATGCTTCAATCTCTTTTTACGTATTCAAACTGAATGTTCCTATAACAATTCTTTGAATTATTTCTCAGAAAATTGATCCCTCCAAATATTTACTCAGAGGGGCTGGTGTTGAAATGTAAAACGTTACTTATTTGCCAATCATTTTCACAGTTTTCAGTTGGGATCTTTCAACACACTCCCTCCTTCTCAGTTTATTCTATGAAAGTGAGCAGTATTTGTTAGAGTTTCAGAAACATTACATATTTATTTAATTTAAACACTTTTTTTTCAGATATAATAATGTTTGGTGTGATTGGCACAGAATATATTGGTCTGAAATATTCCTCAACTGGCATTATTTTCGAAGCAGCTTTCTTACTCATGGACAATCAACTACGGGAAATTCATTGCTATAAATGGAACATCAGATACAATATGTATAAGTACGGGAAAAACGGATGGAGTCCAACGCTAAATTTTATAAATCGAAATGGCTTTTACACTAAAACCATACGACCACATAATGACCATGGCTATGAAATAAAACACGTACAAGAGGAAATTCGGGAAATATGCAGTTTTTTCGGTATGCAAGCATTTTATGTTAAGGGACACGTGCCAACTGATAAACTCTTACTATAAAAATGTGATAAAAACATAGCATTATTCAATTTAGAAGACTTCAAATGTGAGAAATACATGCATTCAGTCCATGACCCAGAAGATGAAGTTAGATATTTCGCTCAATGGATACCGGAAAAGATACCTGACATGGAAAAATGCATCAGATATCCAAAGTCCTAAACTTGCCCCTCCTCATATCAAATGGATTAAGCTTTTTTTTTTAAAATATGTCATTATTTTTTTTCAAATGTTTTTAAATATGTTTAAGCAACAAATATCTTAATACTTAACCGTTTTATTCCTTACAATAGTCTATAGCCATCAAAAGTATACTTTCAGATTCAACATGTCAAGGAACACACTTTAAAGTTCAGCATGTTGGAGAACCCTAAATACTCACCCCTAAAAAGGTAATTTAACCCTTAAAGGTTAAAGAATATCCCTAAAATTACGATTTCAGATCAATCAGATCAGGGTACAAACTTTTAGGTTCAGCATGTACGAGAGCCCTAACTGCTCATCCCTAAAAAGGTAAGCTAGAAATGAAATCTTAAAGAAATTCTCTGAAATACTACTTTCAGGTTAAGCAATTATGAGAACCCTCAATGCTCATCCATAAAAATGGTAAGTTAACCCTAAACGCTTAGAGAATTTCTCTGAAATCACACTTTCAGATTCAGCATGTAGGAGAACCCTAAATGCTCATCCCTAAAAATGGTAAGTTAACCGTAAACGCTTAAAGAATTTCACTGAAATCACACTTTCAGGTTAGGTAGGACCCCGACCAAAGCTACCCCAACCCTGAAGTAACCCCCCGACCCCAAAGCCCCCCGGGCCCCCAAAGACCCTCGGGACCCCGCAATACTTTTCAAAAGGCTTTATCATATCTTTTCAGAACAAGTTCTTTTCTTAATATTCTTCCTAAACCAATTTTACAAGTTGAAGTACCCATACTTTTCACCCACAACTTTACTTTACAGCTTTTGAATGCTCCAACACCAAGCAATACTTTTCAAATGGCATTTCAGAACAAGTTATTTTTTTAATGTCCTTCCTAAACCCATTTTACAAGTTGAAGTACCCATCCTTTTCACCACAACTTTACTTTACAGCTTTTTGAATGCCCCAACTCCAAGCAATACTTTTCAAAGGCATTCCACAACCAGTTCCTTTTCTTAATGTCCCTCCTAAGCCCATTTTACAAATTGAAGCATCCTTCCATTTCACACACAACATTACTTCACAGCTCTTGAAGGCCACAACACCAAGCAATACTTTTCAATGCATTTCACAACAAGTTCTTTTCTTAATGTCCCTCCTAAACCCATTTTACAAGTTGAAGTACCCATCCTTTTCAACCCAAAACATTACTTTACAGATTTTGAATGCCCCAACGCATAGCAATACTTTTCAAATGGCATTTCAGAACAAGTTCTTTTCTTAATGTCCCTCCTAAACCCATTTTACAAGTTGAAGTACCCATACTTTTCACCCACAACTTTACTTTACAGCTTTTGAATGCTCCAACACCAAGCAATACTTTTCAAATGACATTTCAGAACAAGTTATTTTCTTAACGTCCTTCCTAAACCCATTTTACAAGTTGAAGTTCCCATCCTTTTCACCCACAACTTTACTTTACAGCTTTTTGAATGCCCCAACTCCAAGCAATACTTTTCAAAAGGCATTTCACAACCAGTTCCTTTTCCTAATGTCCCTCCTAAACCCATTTTACAAATTGAAGTACCTATCCTTTTCACACACAACATTACTTCACAGCTCTTGAAGACCGCAACACCAAGCAATACTTTTCAATACATTTCACAACAAGTTCTTTTCTTAATGTCCCTCCTAAGCCCATTTTAAAAGTTGAAGTACCCAATCCTTTTCAACCCACAACATTACTTTACAGCTTTTGAATGCCCCAACACATAGCAATACTTTACAAATGGCATTTCAGAACAAGTTATTTTCTTAATGTCCCTCCTAAACCCATTTTACAAGTTGAAGTACCCATCCTTTTCACCCTCAACTTTACTTTACAGTTTTTTGGATACCTCAACACCAAGAAATACATTTCAAAAGACATTTCAGAGCAAGTTCCTTTCTTAATGTCCCTTCTAAACCCAAATTACAAGTTGAAGTACCCAACTTTTTCATCCAGAACTATACTTCACCGCTTTTTGGATACCCACAACACCAAGCAATACTTTTCAAAAGGCATTTCAGAACAAGTTCTTTTCTTAATGTTCATCCTAAACCAATTTTAAAAGTTGAGATACCCATTCATTTCACCACAACTTTACTTTACAACTTTCGTGCACGCCACAATGTCATACAAGTTTCCACTTCAGTTCCGATTTTTGTTTTGTACACGCCACAATATCATGCAAGTTTCCACTTCAGTTCAGATTTTTCTCAAAGAGATAAAAAAATTTAAAATACTTTTCCAAATTTTTCATAGAAGATAAAAAGTTCAAGTTATTTTCTGAATTTTATTAAAAAACTTACAGTTCAATTCTAATGTCTCTAAAGAAAATTAAAAACATCCACTTCAGTTCTTAATTTCATAAAGGTACAAGGTACTTTAAAGTTATATTGGAAATTTTTCAGTAGAAAATTAAAAAAGCTATTCCATTGTTATGAATATTTTCCCGGAAGATAAAAAATTCTACTTCAATTTTAAATTTTCTCAACGAAGTGAAGAAAAGTTCAAGTTCTAGTCATCATGCAAGATTCCACTTCAGGTCAGATCTTTCTCAAAGAGATGAAAAAATTTAAAATACTGTTCCAAATTTTTCATAGAAGATAGAAAGTTCAAGTTATCTTCTGAATTTTATTAAAGAACTCACAGTTCAATTTTAATTTCTCCAAAGAAAATAAAAATCTTCCACTTCAGTTCTTAATTTCACAAAGACACAAGGAAATTTAAAGTTCTATTTGAAGTTTCTCAATGAAGTGAAGAAAAGTTCAAGCTCTCTTCTGAATTTTCTCAATGAAAAAGAAATTAGTTATTGATCAATTCTATTTTTCCTAATAATATAAAAAGGTTCCACTTCAGTTCAGATATTTCCCCAAAGACATAAATTTAAAATTCTCCTCCAAATTTTTTGTAGAAGATAGAAAAAGTTACACATTGATCGTGAATATTTCTCTATGATGATAAGGAGCTACTTTTCGCATTGATGGGAAGAAAAGTTAAGATTCTTTTCCTAACTATCCATATGAAAAGAAATAAGTTACAGATCCATTCTATTTTTCAAGAAAAGATAAATATTTTCCACTTCAGTTCAGATTTTTCTCAAAGAGATGGAAAAATTTAAAATTACTGTTCTAAATTTTTGATAGAAGATAGAAAAAGTTATACTTTGATCATGAAAAGTTAACTCAAGTCTGAATTTTATTAAAGAACTTACAGTTCAATTCTAATTTCTCCAGAGAAAAATAAAGATCTTCCACTTCAGTTCTTAATTTCACAAAGACACAAAGAAATTTAAAGTTCTCTTCTGAATTTTCTTAGAGAAAAAAAAAAGTTATAGTTGCATTCTAATTTTTTTCAAAGAAAATAAAAAATATACAACACGCATGCCGTGTGAGAGAAAAATAAAAAGTCGACGGTGGGGGATTTTTCGGCAAGTAGGGTTAGGTTAGATTAGGTTAGACTAGATTAAGTTAGATTATACTAGATTAAGTTAGGTTAGAGCAGGTTAGGTTAAGGCAGGTTAGGTAGGTTAGGTTAGCTAGCTAACTGTCTCTCCATGTTTAAGTTAGGTTAGGTTAGGCTAGATTAAGTTATGTTAGGTTAGGTTAAGTTAGATTAGGTTAGTCTACGTACGCGCTGGTACGTAGGCTAACCTAACCTAACTTAACCTAACATAATTTAATCTAGCTTAACCTAACCTAACCTAACTTAAACATGGAGAGATGTTTACTACCTAACCTAACCTAACCTACCTTACCTAACCTAACTTACCCTAATCTAACCTAACTTAATCTAGTATAACCTAACCTAACCATACTCACCAGAAAATCCCCCCAGGTCGACTTTGTATTTTTATGTTGTTACTACATGTTGTTACTTCAATAAAAATATTTTATGCATTACTTTGATATATTTCTATTATCTTATGAAAAGTTAGCATGTTAAGCGCTTAGAATGTTTATTAAAAAGTTGGAGATTTTTTATTTCCTTTCAAAAAAATTAGAATTGAACTATAACTTTTTTCTTTTCTCTAAGAATTTCAGAAGAGAACTTTAAACTTCTTTGTGTCTTTGTGAAATTAAGAACTGAAGTGGAAGATTTTTATTTTTCTCTGGAGAAATTAGAATTGAACTGTAAATTCTTTAATAAAATTCAGACTTGAGTTAACTTTTCATGATCAAAGTATAAATTTTTGTATCTTCTATCAAACATTTAGAACAGTAATTTAAAATTTCTCCATCTATTTGAGAAAAATCTAAACTGAAGAGGAAAATTTTTTTTTTCTTGAAAAAGTGAATTTATCTGTAACTTATTTCTTTTCTATCAAAAATTTATAACAGTAATTTAAAATTTTTCCATCTCTTTGAGAAAAATCTGAACTGAAGTGGAAAATATTGATCTTTTCTTGAAAAAGAGAATGGATCTGTAACTTATTTCTTTTCATATGGATAGTTAGGAAAAGAACTTGAACTTTTCTTCACATCAATGAGAAAAGTAGCTCCTTATCTTCATAGTGAAATATTCACGATCAATGTGTAACTTTTTCTATCTTCTACAAAAAATTTGGAGGAGAATAGTAAATTTATGTCTTTGGTTAACTATGTGAACTTAAGCGTAACCTTTTTATATTATTAGGAAAAATAGAATTGATCAATGACTAAGTTCTTTTTCATTGAGAAAATTCAGAAGGGAGCTTGAACTTTTCTTCACGTCATTTAGAAACTTCAAATCGAACTTTAAATTTCCTTGTGTCTTTGTGGAAATAAGAACTGAAGTGGATGATTTTTATTTTCATTGGAGGAATTAAAATTGAACTGTAATTTCTTTGATAAAATTCAGAAGATAGCTTGAACTTTCTATCTTCTATGAAAAAATTTGGAAGAGTATTTTAAATTTTGTCATCTCTTTGAGAAAGATCTGACCTGAAGTGGAATCTTGCATGACGACTAGAACTTGAACTTTTCTTCACTTCGTTGAGAAAATTTAAAATTGAAGTAGAAATTTTTATCTTCCGGGAAAATATTCACAACTATGGTATAGCTTTTTTTATCTTCTACGGAAAAAGTTCAAATAGAACTTTAAATTTCCTTGTGTCTTTGTGAAATTAAGAACTGAAGTGGAAGATTTTTATTTTCTTTGGAGAAATAAGAACTGAACTGTAAGATCTTTAATAAAATTCAGAAGATAACTTGGACTTTCTATCTTCTATGAAAAATTTGGAAGAGTATTTTAATTTTTTCATCTCTTTGATAAAAATCTGAACTCAAGTGGAATCTTATCTTATATTGTGGCGTGTACAAAAAAAAATCGGAACTGAAGTGAAGACTTGTCTGACATTGTGGCGTGCACGAAAGTTGTAAAGTAAAGTTGTGGTGAAATGAATGGGTATCTCAACTTTTAAAATGGGTTTACGATGAATATTAAGAAAAGAACTTGTTCTGAAATGCCTTTTGAAAAGTATTGCTTGGTGTTGAGGGTATCCAAAAAGCGGTGAAGTATAGTTCTGGATGAAAAAGTTGGGTACTTCAACTTGTAAAATGGGTTTAGGAGGGGCATTAAGAAAACAAGTTGTAAAGTAAACTTGTGGGTGAAGAAGATGGGTACTTCAAGTTGGAGACAGGGTTTAGTAAGGACATTAAGAAATGAACTTATTCTAAAGTGCTTTTCAAAAATTGTTGATAGATGTTGTGGCATACAAAAAGATGTAAAGATAAGTTGTGGGGGAAAAGGATGGGTACTTCAATTTTTAAAATGGGCTTAAGCGCGACATTAGGAAAATAAATTGCTCCGAAATGCCTTTTGAAAAGTATTGCTTTGGTGTTGAGATATCCAAAAAGCTGTAAAGTAAAGTTGTGGTGAAAAGGATGGGTACTTCAAGTTGGAAAATGGGTTTAGAAGGGACATTAAGGAAAGATGTTGCTCTGAAATGCCTTTTGAGAGGTATTTCTTGGTGTTGAGATATCCAAAAAGCTGTAAAGTAAAGTTGTGGGTGAAATGGAAGGATGCTTCAACTTGTAAAATGGGTTTAGAAGGGACATTAAGAAAGGAACTTGCTCTGAAATGTCTTTTGAAATGTATTTCTTGGTGTTGAGGTATCCAAAAAACTGTAAAGTAAAGTTGTGGGTGAAAAGGATGGGTACTTCAACTTGTAAAATGGGTTTAGGAGGGACATTAAGAAAATAACTTGTTCTGAAATGCCATTTGAAAAGTATTGCTATGTGTTGGAGCATTCAAAAGCTGTAAAGTAATGTTGTGGGTTGAAAAGGATTGGGTACTTCAACTTGTAAAATGGGTTTAGGAGGGACATTAAGAAAAGAACTTGTTGTGAAATGTATTGAAAAGTATTGCTTGGTGTTGTGGTCTTCAAGAGCTGTTAAGTAATGTTGTGGGTGTAATTGATGGGTATGTCAATTTGTACAATTGGCTTAGGAGGGACATTAAGAAAAGGAACTGCCCGTGATATGCCTTTAGAAAAGTATTGCTTGGAGTTGGGGTATTCAAAAAGCTGTAAAGTAAAGTTGTGGGTGAAAAGGATGGGAACTTCAACTTGTAAAATGGGTTTAGGAAGGACGTTAAGAAAATAACTTGTTCTGAAATGTCATTTGAAAAGTATTGCTTGGTGTTGGAGCATTCAAAAGCTGTAAAGTAAAGTTGTGGGTGAAAAGTATGGGTACTTCAACTTGTAAAATGGGTTTAGGAGGGAATTTAAGAAAAGAACTTGTTCTGAAATGCCATTTGAAAAGTATTGCTATGCGTTGGGGCATTCAAAAGCTGTAAAGTAATGTTGTGGGTTGAAAAGGATGGGTACTTCAACTTGTAAAATGGGTTTAGGAGGGAGATTAAGAAAAGAACTTGTTGTGAAATGCATTGAAAAGTACTGTTTGGTGTTGTGGCCTTCAAGAGCTGTGAAGTAATGTTGTGGGTGAAATGGAAGGATGCTTCAATTTGTAAAATGGGCTTAGGAGGGACATTAAGAAAAGGAACTGGTTGTGGAATGCCTTTTGAAAAGTATTGCTTGGAGTTGGGGCATTCAAAAAGCTGTAAAGTAAAGTTGTGTGTGAAAAGGATGGGTACTTCAACTTGTAAAATGGGTTTAGGAAGGACATTAAAAAAAATAACTTGTTCTGAAATGCCATTTGAAAAGTATTGCTTGGTGTTGGAGCATTCAAAAGCTGTAAAGTGAAGTTGTGGGTGAAAAGTATGGGTACTTCAACTTGTAAAATGGGTTTAGGAAGTATATTAGCAAAAGAACTTGTTCTGAAAAGATATAAGAAAGCCTTTTGAAAAGTTTTGCGGGGTCCGGTGGGTCTTGGGGGGGCCGGGGGGGGGCTTGGGGGGGGGGGGTTACTTCGGGGTTGTGGTAGTTTGGGTCGGGGTCCTACCTAACCTAACCTGAAAGTGTGATTTCAGAGAAATTCTTTAAGCGTTTATGGTTAACTTACCTTTTTTAGGGATGAGCATTTAGGATTCTCCTACATACTGAATCTGAAATTGTGATATCAGAGAAATTCTCTATGTGTTTAGGTTTAACTTAAAATTTTGTGGGATTAGAATTTAGGGTTCTCATAAATGCTTAACATTAAATTTGTATTTAAGAAAAATTCTTTAAGACTACATGCTTAACTTACCTTTTTAGGGATGATCATTTAGGGTTCTCCTACCTACTGAACCTAAAAGTTTGTACCTTGATCTGATTAATCGGAAATCGTAATTTCAGGGGAATTCTTTAAACTTTTAGTGTTAACTTACCTGTTTAGGGGTGACTATTTAGGGTTCTCCAACATGCTGAACTTGAAAGTGTGTTCCCTGACATTTTGAATCTGAAAGTATAATTTTAATGTCGATAGAATATTCTAAGTAATAAAACTGTTGAGGCTTAAGATATTTATTTCTTAAACATATTTAAAAACATTTTGAGAAAAATAAGGGACCATTTAAAAAAAAAAGAAGTTTAAAACACTTTTGATGAGCTAGGACAAGTGTATGTCTTCTGACACTTTATGCATGTTCCAATGTTAAGTATATTTTCCAGTTCAAACTTAGTAACTTACTTTAATACATTGAGTGGACACTGTACTGAATGCAGGTATTTTTCACATTTGAAGTCTTCTAAATTGAATAATGCTATGTTTTTATTACATTTTTCTAGTAAGAGTTTATCAGTTGGCACGTTTTCCTTAACATAAACAGCTTGCACACCGAAAAAACTGCATATTTCCCGAATATCCTCTTGTACGTGTTTTATTTCATAGCCATTGTGATTATGTGGTCGTATGATTTTAGTGTAAAAGCCATTTCGATTTATAAAATTTAGTGTTGGACTCCATCTGTTTTTCTCGTACTTATACATATTGTATCTGATGTTCCATTTATAGCAATGAATTTCACGTCGTTGATTGTCTAGGAGTAAGAAACCTGCTTCGAAAATAATGCCAGTTGAGGAATATTTCAGACCAATATATTCTGTGTCAATCACACCAAACATTATTATATCTGAAAAAAAAGTGTTTAAATTAAATAAATATGTAATGTTTCTGAAACTCTAACAAATACTGCTCACTTTCATAGAATAAACTGAGAAGGAGGGAGTGTGTTCAAAGATCCCAACTTGAAAACCGTGAAAATGATTGGCAAATAAGTAACGTTTTACATTTCAGCACCCGCTCCTCTGAGTAAATATTTGGAGGGGTCAATTTTCTGAGGAATAACTCAAAGCATTGTTATACGAACATTCAGTTTAAATACGTAAAAAGAGATTGAAGCAGGGTGTAGTAGCTTCTATCACATTTAGAAGGGCCATGGATCAATCACTATGTGGAAATTTGCCGTATGTAAAGAGAAATCTTTGTCGAAAGCAACCTAAACTCTGAAAATCATAGTTTGATTATAATAAATTCAACTTTTCTCTGAAATAACGCAAAGCATTATTATAAGAACGCTCAGTTTTTTATTCAAGCGCATGCCAGATCAATAACGAATATATCTTACTACCTTTTATTCAAATGCTATAGTTAAAATCGCTAAAATGTCAAAGAGAAATGGTTCGCACAACGAAGTAGAAAACAATTATGATAAAAACAATCTTTCATTTCTATTTTGTCACTAATAAAAGCCTCCCCAACAAAAATCACGGATTCACGCCCCCTCCCCTAAATTTAGGAAAATTGTTATAGTTAAAATCGCTAAAATGTCAATGAGAAATGGTTAGACACTAAAGTCGAAAACAATTTCGTAAAAACAATCTTTCATTTTCTATTTTGTCACTAATAAACTAATAAAAGAGTTAACCCCCTCCCCCAACAAAAAACCTGGATTCCCGCCCGGGAATATAAAAGAAAATTTATAGAAAGCTTGAAAAAAATTAAAAAACATGCCTAGAGACGCAATACATATATTTACACATTAGTTTTCTTGTCAATGGGTGTACATGTCTACACACCGAATCCCCCCTTACTTTTAATGCGAAGAAATAGTTTGTTTTTACTTTACAATGATGGCGGTAGAATTGAAGGCATTGCCCTCCTCCCTTTTACGTAATTTACTTTACAGCAAAGCTGTTAGAAGCGATGTATTGCCCTCCCCCTTTTACATAATTTACTTTACAGCAAAGCTGATAGAAGCGATGTATTGCTCCCTCCCTTTTACGTAAAGTCCTAAATATATTGTTAGCAATTATTTTGTTTAGAATGCATTTCACTTTTCCAAAATAGTGCATCACATATTATTACTTAAAACTGTTTTAATTTGACAACCAAAACAAACACTTTGGCTAGACTGCTATCGTAAGCAAAACCGGAAGAGGGGTGACAATTTAATTATAACCTTGCGCGAAGAGCTTATGTCAAAACATAGCGGGTTAATAGCTAAGAGATAGACAGAAGTTGATTAGGTTTTGAGTGTAAAAGAATATATTTACGTTTTGCATTGAGTATAAAGATTGTATGGTTTGTTGGGGGGGGGCAGGGGTTTGAGGGTAAAGGAATATATTTACGTTTTGCATTGAGTATAAAGATTGTATGGTTTGTTGGAAGGGGGGGGGTTTGAGGGTAAAGGAATATATTTACGTTTTGCATTGAGTATAAAGATTGTATGGTTTGTTGGGGGGGGGGGGTTTGAGGGTAAAGGAATATATTTACGTTTTACATTGAGTATAAAGATTGTATGGTGGTTAGGTTTGTTGGAGGGGGGGGGGTTTGAGGGTAAAGGAATATATTTACGTTTTACATTGAGTATAAAGATTGTATGGTGGTTAGGTTTGTTGTGGGGGGGGGGGGGTTTGAGGGTAAAGGAATATATTTACGTTTTAAATTGAGTATAAAGATTGTATGGTGGTTAGGTTTGTTGGAGGGGGGGGGGGTTTGAGGGTAAAGGAATATATTTACGTTTTACATTGAGTATAAAGATTGTATGGTGGTTAGGTTTGTTGTGGAGGGGGGTTTGAGGGTAAAGGAATATATTTACGTTTTACATTGAGTATAAAGATTGTATGGTGGTTAGGTTTGTTGGGGGGGGGGTTTGAGGGTAAAGGAATATATTTACGTTTTGCATTGAGTATAAAGATTGTATGATAGTTAGGTTTGTTGGGGGGTACTTAAATATACTAGAGGGTGATCAAGGAAAATTCGTTTGAAAATAAAAATGCACTTACATTGCTAATTGCGGCTGCCAAGGCCTCAAGCTCATCAATTATGTCAATTGTTCTATCCATTGTGTCACAATACTTTCCAATAAATGAATCACATTGCATGCCCGTTATATACGAAATCTCAAGGTCAAATTGTTATGTAAGCAAAGTCCTCTGATTGGCTGAGAAGGGGGATTTAACTGTTACCATGGAAACTCACAACATTTGAATTGAACAACAACAAGAAGGAAGTGTCATTAACTGTTTCCCGGAAACTCATAACATCTGCATCGAACAACAACAAGAAGGGAGTGACAAAGTTCCTGTTTTTCCATTCTCACTGACAAAATCCATAAAAGCATCAAATGAATGTGACATAGTTCCTGTTTTTCAAATTCTCACTGACAAAGTCCATAAAAACAGACATAAATGTGACAAAGTTCCTGTTTTTCAAATTCTCACTGACAAAGTCCATAAAACATCCATGAAAAACATCAAATAAATCGACCAACACACATAACCAGACATAAACTATGTAAAAAACGTTATAGGTGGCAGCAGGGGTGAGGGCTCGGAGTTATAGGGTCACCTCTACTACTAAGTGAAGATGAAAAGGTGATGTTGGGTAATGAAAAGATTGATCAGGTGGACAGCTTCACTTACCTTGGTAGTATTATTAGTAAAGATGGTGGGAGCAGTGAAGATGTTAAAAATAGAATAGTCAAGGCTCAGGGTGTTTTTTCACAGTTAAAAAAGTCTGGAAGAATAGGAAGATAAGTCTGCAAACCAAGATAAGAATATTAGAAGCTAAAGTGATGACAATGGTCAAATATGGCTCTGAAGCATGGACGCTCCGAAAAGCGGACGAAGATTTGCTAGATGTTTTCCAGAGAAATTGCTTAAGGATTGTTCTGGGTACCCGGCTGACTGACCGTATTTCAAACAATAGGCTATACGAAAAATGTGGTTCAATACTGCTCTCTAGGGCTATAATGAAAGAAAGGTTAAGGTGGTTAGGGCACGTTTTGTGGATGAAGGATGACAGATTGCCGAAAATAGTTCTTTTCGGCCAACCATCTAGGCCTAAATGGAAAGCAGGTCGTCTCCGGCTGGGGTGGGAGGACGTCATAAAGAAAGATTTAAAGGAAATGAGAACTTCGTGGGCGGGTGTAAAAAGGGAGGCTTTGAATAGATTGGGGTCGCGGAGGAGCGTGCTTAGCTGTGTTGGCCTCAGGTGGCCTGGTCCTGCGGTGAGTTGTTAGTAGTAGTAGTAGTAGCATTGTTGATTATTTTTTTCCTTTAGAGCAGGGCACTTCGTATCGAAGAATTTGTCGCAGAACCTTCGAAAAGGGCTAATTCAATTGTAAATTGGAGTGGCTTGTGTCCTTTTTAATGGTCGAAAGTGTTTGGAAGGCAGCTAACACCCCTTCCACGCCCTCCATTTCCCAAAACATATCTAATAAAAATTTTGATATAGCCATTTTGTTCAGCATATTTAATTTCCCGATAGAAATTATGTTTTTGAGGAGGACATTCCCCCACAGCCTTCAGGGCAAGGGTTGTAAGTTATGCCCTGGGGGCATATAAGGTTTTTATTGAAAGTAATTGGAAGGTATCTGACACCCCTTCCACGCCCACAATTTCCCCAAACACATCCAATCAAAATTTTGAGACAGCCATTTTGTTCCACGCAGTTTAAAGTTCAGGAAATTATACCTTTCAGCAGGACACTCCCCCCACAGTGTTCGGGGCAAGGGTTATAAGTTATGCCCTGGGGCTTATTAGTTTTTATTGAAATCTTTGTCGTAGAAACTTGAAAAAAGGCTCATTCGATTGGAAATTCAAAAGTCTAATGCCCTTTTTAACAGTCGAAAGTGATTTGAGGGCAACTAAACCCCTCTCACACCCACATTTTCCCCAAACACATCAAATCAAAATTTTTAAATAGCCATTTTGTTCAGCGTTGTTGATTTCCAGATAGAAAATATGTTTTTGAGGAGGACACTACCCCACAGCCCTCAGGGCAAGGGTTGTAAGTTATGGCCTGGGGGCAAAAAAGGTCTTATAGAGCGCGGTGTCTCAGAAACTTCAAAAAGGGCTTATTCGATGTGAAATTGTAATGGCTAGTGCCCTTTTTAATAGTTTAAAGTGATTCGAAGTCAACTAACACCCGTTCCACGCCCACCATTTACCCAAACTCATCCAATCGAAATTTTGAGATATTGTTTTTTTCCACGCAGTTTAAAGTTTAAGAAATTATACCTTTGAGCAGGACACTCCCCCCACAGTCTTCAGGGCAAGGGTTATAAGTTATACCCTGGGGATTATTAGTTTTTATTAAAATCTTTGTCGTAGAAACTCGAAAAAGGGCTCATTCGATTGGGAATTCAAAGGTCTAGTGCCCTTTTTAATAGTCGAAAGTGATTTGACTGCAACTAACCCCCCTCTTACGCCCACCGTTTCTCCAAACACATCAAATCAATATTTTTAGATAGTCATTTTGTTCAGCGTTGTTGATCTCCAGATAGAAAATATGTTTTTGAGGAGGACACTCTCCCACAGTCCTCACGGCAAGGGTTGTAAGTTATGCCATGGGGGCATAAAAGGTTTTATAGAGTGCGGTGTCACAGAAACTTAAAAAGGGGCTTTTTCAATGGGAAATTGAAATGGCTAGTGCGCTTTTTAATAGTTGGAAGTGATTGGAAGTCAACTAACACCCGTTCCACGCCCACCATTTCCCCAAACTCATCCAATCAAAATTTTGAGATTGCGTTTTTGTTCCATGCAGTTTAAAGTTTAGTAAATTATACTTTTGAGCAGGACACTCCCCTCACAGTCTTCAGGGGAAGGCTTATAAGTTATACCCTGGGGACAAATAAGTTTTTATTAAAATCTTTGTCGCAGAAACTTGAAAAAGGGCTTATTCGATTAGAAATTCAAAGGTCTGGTGCCCTTTTTATTAGTCGAAAGTGATTGGAGGGCAACTAACCCCCCTTTCACGCTAACTTTTTTCCTGAACACATTCAATCAAAAGTTTTAGATAGCTCTTTTGTTCAACGTCGTTGAAATTTCTGAAAATTAGGTCTTTGAGGATGGTAATCCCCCAAAAGCCCTCAGTGCAAGGGTTATAATTTATGCCCTTGGGGCAAATAAGGTTTTTATAGAACGCGTTGTCGTAGAAACTTCAAAAAGGGCTCATTTGATTGGAAATTGAAATGACTAGTGCCCTTTTTAATAGTCGAAAGTGATTGGAAGGCAACTAACACCCCTTCCACCCCCACCATTTCACCCAAAAAATCTAATCGAAGTTTTGAGATAGTCATTTTGTTCCAAGCAGTTTAAAGTTCAGGAAATTATAGGAATAAAGTTCAGGAAGGGTTATAAGCTATGTCCTGAGGGCTCATAAGTTTTTAATGGAATCTTTGTCGTAGAAACTTGAAAAAGGGTTCGTTCGATTTGAAATTGAAAGGTTGAAATTCATTTTGTTCAACGTAGTCAAATGTTCTGGAACTTTGGTCTTTTAGAATGATAACCCCATCAGAGCCCTCAGTGCAAGGGATATAAGTTATGCCCTGGGGGCATATAAGGTTTATATAGAAAGTTGCTGTAGAAATTTCAAAAAGGACTCATTTAATTAGAAATTGAAATTGCCTTTTAGTAGTCGAAACTGTTTGGAATGTAATTAACCCCCTCTGACGCCCACCATTTCCCCAAACACATTCAATCAAAGTTTAGAGATAGCCATTTTGTTTAAAGTAGTTGAAAGTTCTGGAAATTATGTTTTTAAGGATGACAACCCCCCCCCCCCCAGAGTGTAAAGTAAAGAACAATGTTTGCACGATGTTTTTTTTTCCGTACCCAGGCACTTCGTATCGAAGGAGTTGTCGTAGAAACTTTGAAAAGGGCTCATTCAATTGGAAGTTGGAGTGGCTAGTGCCCTTTTCAATAGTCAAAAGTGATTAGAGGGTAGCTAGCCCAACCCTCCCACGCCCATCGTTCCCCAAACACATCCAATCAAAATTTTTAGATATCCATTTTATTCAACATAGTTGATTTCCACATAGAAAATATGTTTTTGAGGAGGACACTCCCCCACAACTATTTTCAGTCGAATGAGCTCCTTTGAAGTTTCTACGACGACCCTGTTCATATAAAGTGCCGCTGGGGAAAAAATAAGTAAATCATAGGCAGCGCGATAGCGCTGCCTAAGTAATGAACCATGTGGGCATAATGTATTATCGATTGGAAATTGGAGTGGCTAGTGCCCTTTTAAATAGTCGAAAGTGATTGGAGGGCAACCAGCCCCCCCCCCAAGCCCATCATTCCCCCAAACATATCCAATCAAAATTTTTAGATATCCATTTTATTCAACGTAGTTGATTTCCACATAGACAATATGTTTTTGAGGAGGACACTCCCCCACAACCCTCGGGCAGGGGTTTTAAGTTATGCCCTGAGGACATATAAGAACAATGTTGGCACAATATATTATTTTTTTTCTTTAGAGCAGGGCACTTCGTATCGTAAACTTCAAAAACTTCAAAACTTCGTAAACTTCGTAAACTTCAAAAAGGGCTCAGTCGATTGGAAATTATGGCTAGTGCCCTTATTAATAGTCGAAAGGGATTGGAAGGCAACTAACACCGCTTCCATGCCCACACATCGAATAAAATTTTGAGATAGCCTTTTTTTTCCACCCAGTTCAAAGTTCAGGAAAATATACCTTTGAGCAGACACTCCCCCCACAGTCTTCAGGGCAAGGGTTATAAGTTATGGCTTGGGGGCATATAAGGTTTTTATTGAAGTATTTTTTGTAGAAACTTTAAAAAGGGCTCATTCGATTGGAAATTCAAAGGGCTAGTGCCCTTTTTGATAGTCAATAGTGATTTGAGGAAAACTAACCCCCTCTCACGCCCAAATTTTCCCTAAACACATCCAATCAAAATTTTTAGATAGCCATTTTATTCAACGTAGTTGAAAGTTTTGGAAATTAGGTTTTTAAGGGTAAAAACCCCTTCCCCCCAGAGCCCTCAGGGCAAGGGTTGTGAGCTATACCTTGGGGGCATACAAGGTTTTATTGAAAGCGTTTTCGTAGAAACTTCATAAGGGCTCATTCAATTGGAAATTGAAAGGGCTAGTGCCTTTTTTAATAGTTGAAAGTGCTTGGCGAGCGACTAACGCCCCTCTCCCGCCCACTATTTTCCAAAATACATCCAATCAAAATTTTGAGATATCCATTTTGTTCAACGTAGTTGAAAGTTCTTAAAATTAGGTCTTTTAGGATGATAACCCCCTCAGAGCCTTCAGTGCAAGGGTTGTAAGTTATGCCTGGGGGGGCATATAAAGTTTATATAGAAAGTTGTTGAAGAAATTTCAAAAAGGGCTCAGTTGATTGGAAATTAAAATTGCCCTTTTTAATAGTCGAAAATGAGTGGAGAGTAATTAACCCCCCTCTCACGCCCACCATTTCCCAAAAAACATTCAATCAAAATTTAGAGATAGCCATTTTGTTCAACGTAGTTGAAAGTTCTGGAAATTATGTATTTAAGGATGACAAAACCCCCAGAGTCCCAAGGGCAAAGGTTGTAAGTTCCGCCCTGGGGGCATATAAGGTTTTTATAGATAGAGTTGTAGTAAACCTTCAAAAGGGGTTCATTCAATTGGAAATTGAGAGGGCAAGTGCCCTTTATAATAGTCGAAAGTGATTGGAGGGTAACCTGCCCTCCTCTCATGCCCAACATTCCTTCAAACACATCCAATCAAAATTTTCAGATCACCATTTTGTTCAACGTAGTAGAAAGTTCTGGAAACTAGGTCTTTGAGAATGACACCCCCTCCCCCGGCACTCAGGGCAAGGGTTGTAAGTCATACTCTGGGGGCATATAAGATTCTTATGGAAATTTTGTCGTAGAAACTGCAAAAGGGCTCATTTGATTGGTAATTGAAAGGGTTAGTGCAATTTTTAATGGTTGAACGTGATTGGAGAGTGACACCCCTCTCACGCCCACCATTTCCCCAAACATATCCAATCAAAATTTGTAGATAGCCATTTTTTTAACGTAGTTGAAAGTTCTAGAAATTAGTTCTTAAAGGATGACAAACACCCTAACAGCCCTTAGGGTAAGGGTTGTAATTTATTCCCTAGTGGAAAATAAGGTGTTTATAGAAAGCGTTGTTGTTTAAAAAATGGGTCATTCGATTTGAAATCGAAAGGCCTAGTGCCCTTTTAAATAGTCGAAAGTGATTGGAAGGCTTGACATTCTTATAGTAAAGATCGATGTGGGTATAATGTATTATTTTTTGTTGTTGTTGTTATTTAGACAAGGGCACTTCGTATCGAAGGAGTTGTCGTGGGAACTTCAAAGGGCTCATTCAGTTGAAAATAGAAAGGTCTGATGCCCTTTTCAATATTTGAAAGTGATTGGAGAGCAACTAATCCCCCCTCCCACACCCACCCTCCCATTTGCCCATTATGTTTCAAAACTAAATGTTGCCTTAAAATTAAATCAAAATTCACTGTGTTAATGTTAATTCCCAATAAGGCTTTTCAGCTGTATCCCAAGAACGACTGGGGGTATTATGTTCAAGCTTTCGGGACTGATAATTCTCTTAAAACTTAACCACGTTTAAATGGCGGAAAATCACCCAAGCTACCAAAGCAGATTAGCAGTATTTTTGCAAATAATTTCAAGTTTTCTACTTCAGGTCAGCTAGATGTGGTTTGAAACTAAATTAAAGAGTACTATTCGTTTCCAGATTTTTAAAAGGGTGTATGTTGTTAAAAATTGCGGAAAATTTTTCTCCAGCATACAAATAGCAGGCCAAACTATAAAGTCTTAAAAAAACGACAAGATTTAAAGTATTATTTTCTTTTTCCCTGAAAAGACTATATCAATACAAAACGAACAGAAATTAATTAAAATTACTTTTTCCACAAAATAAGTTTTTCAAAGAAAAGTAAAGAACTCGATTAAACAAAAAATGAGCAAAAATAAAATCAATTATTCTACCAAGTGTGAAACTACCACAAATCAGCATCGATAAATAAATGAAACCCAAAACGAACAGAAATTACAATAAATAACAGAGTCAAACTCAAAACGAGCAGAAATTAACATAAGTTGGGCTCAAAACCCCTATGCCTTCCCAAGGCCAGAACAAAATTTGCTCTTTACTGAAAAAATACAAATGAATGTGCATTGTCAATTAAATATACATATACGGATATTTCGGAATCAAAATGTTAATACTATTTGAATTATTAAAGTTATAAAAGTAAAAACATCTATATTTTTTCAGTAAAGTGTAAATTTTGTTCTGGCCTTGGGAAGGCATAGGGGTTTTGCGACCAACTTATGTTAATTTCTGCTCATTTTGAGTTTGACTCAGATATTTACTGTAATTTCTGTTCGTTTTGGGTTTCATTCATTTATTGAGCTGATTTGTGGTGGTTTCACGTTTGGTAGATTATTTGGTTTCATTTTTGCTCATTTTTTGTTTAGTGGAGTTCTATACTTTTCTTTGAAAACTTTTTCTATGGAAAGTTTTTTTTTAAATTAATTTTCCTGATAAGATACGGGATGCACGGTTGGGACATAAGGTACATATGCCATAACTTGCAGATAAGTGTGGTCTTTGAGCCTTGAACTTTTTATACCCTAAAGGTAACCCGTAATTTTGGACTAACATGATTGAGTTTTATGGTCTTTGTTTGATATATTATTGGACGTTTACTGATTACTTGCTGATCTTTTTGCTCGTTTTCAAAAAATTGGCCAGATTTTCGAAAAAGGAAGAAACGGGTCTTAAAAGCCAATGAATCTTATTGAAAATTTTACCATCCAATTCAGCGCATCATACAACTCTACTGCAGAGGTTTCAAGTTAGAACCAATGGTCCTAAAAGATTGAAAGAAGGCTCATTTAAACTAAAATCAAACAATTTAGTGTCCAATTTAAGCGACCAAAAAAATTAGATGGCAACTATTTTCTCTCCGACGCCCTTTTCCCCAAAAGTTGTCCAATAAAAACTTTGAGAAAGCCATTTTGTTCAAAATAGTTGAAAGGTCCAGTAACATTGACCTTGGGGATGACATCCCCGCCAGAGCCCCTATAGGAAGGGCTGCAAGTTATGACGTTTGCACATTGTTTTCAAATGTATTTTGCTTTTGGAATTAAACAGACATTTTTTGGGGCAGGGGCTCCAAGGTAGGAATATACAGGAGCAAGGATATTACCCGGGAAGAACTATCCTTGAAGGAACTTTTAGTATTTTTACCGTGTTTTGGGGGAGTCAGATTTCCCCGCATTATTTGAAAGACAAAATGAAATCTGACACTTCGCAGCACCCTTGTGGATATTACCCATATTTTCCCACGGGAAAATGTTACCAGACAATTTGTCCCCGCTAAAAATTTCCCCTGAACAATTCCAACGTTGTATTCGCTCCATAGGTAAGATTTTACATCCAAACAGGAAGAAAGACAAATGAAAACAGCTCTGTATGAGAATTCAGGTAATTCTTCATAAAATTTTGGAAATAAAAACAAACTCAGCTTATAATACCATTTATGGTACCTACACTAGAGATGATCTTTTTTTGGAATTTTGATTCATTTCTAAGTAATGAGTAGTGACAGGTAAAATAACTTTTAAAGCCTAAAGGCACATTTCTGTCGAGTTAGCAAAATTTTCTACAAGTATTTTAATAGGCAAACCTGTCCGCTTAGTTAAAACTTTGTGTTGAAGCTACTCGCCTGGAACTACTTCTTTAAGTGCTACGAAATTTATTTTTTTTAAGCAAAGAATTAAAGATCAATTTTTTTTATTATTTTTTTTACAAAAGGAGATGAAGCTGAGTTTTGATTTTTTATCCAGTCTAAGCTTATTAATTCCTTCAATTCTTGTGCAGCTTCTTCGTTCAGCTCCTTAATAAGGGTTGAGGTGTCTCCTCTATCTCCCATAGATTGGAGGAGATTAGAAACAATATTAAAAAAAAACAGATTTGAACTGAAACTAAGGAGCAACATTAAAACTTATAACGAACAGGAATTATTCCGTATAAATAAAAAAGATCATGGAAGTGTTGTTTTTAACTTAAATTTTAAATCAAAAACAAGCAAAGATTGATTTTAAAAAATACAATTTTTTCGAAGGAAGTAAAGAGCGAAATTGAAACTAAAACGGCAAAAATTATTACTTCACAGCCTAACATATATATCTAACATATATAGATAAATCTAGTGCAAATAAATCGACTGGTGATATTTCCTTATGTTTTTAGAAATACAGGAAAGTAGTGCTTTACTGAAAACATAAAAGCTAAGCATAAAAAACAAAAACAATGTTTTAGGAGTCAAAAGTAAGTACGTAGCCTCACGACAACAAACTAATCTGTAACGCTTTCTATAGACTTACAGGAGATGTGATATCAGTAACTTCCAGCATACAATTAAAATCATCTTAAAAGCTTAGTCATAAAAATGAAAAGTTTAAAGTAATTAAATAGCATACAAAATAATGGATTGATTTATCAGGTAACATCTTGGTCTCACCTACTATTAATCGAAATGAAGAACATATCAACCGTAATTTAAACTCTGGAAAATCGGTTATTTCTCTCTATAAAACGGAGAATTTCATGTTGTGATACAAATTCTAAAACGAGTCTTTAGTTTTAATACTAAAAAGATCGCTTCTCTTCGAAGTTGTCTACAAAATAATAAAAAAATGTCCTTTCCAGATCTAAAACGAAACTAAATCATTGAAGTGAGCTCATTGTGCAGAAGTGATGCCAAATTAAACGGTAAAATAATAATAAAGCAACAATCTAAAAATGCATTACTTTTATACTTTTAAAAGCGTCCTTAAATGATTTGCTTTTACCGTACCAAAACTCCTGTATTGTTTTTTTGTTTTCAGTAAAGTGCTAGTTTTCTGTAGTCCTACATACATAGAGAAATATCAACAGTTGATTTATTTGTGCTAGATTTATTGATATATGTTAGATAGGCTGTGAAGTACTAATTTTTGTTCGTTTCAAGTATCAACTTTGCTCTTTACTTTCCTCGTAAAAACCATGTTTTCTAAAATTATTAACAAAAGAATGTCTGACCTAGACTATTAATGCGCAAATTATTATCAGTTTTGTTTGTACGGAAAGATAATATTGATAGCCACATAACCACAGTAGACAGAATATAATTTATGAACTGTGCACATAACTGAGCATAGATGACCAAAATATAAAGCTTATCTGGTCAAAGGATTTATCTTGTCTGATCATTATCTTGACTTGACAGACCTGCACCAGAAGAGATAGTGAACATTTTGTAATCAAAAAAGTAAATAAGTGTTGACAATATAATCTTGTTTTAATTGTTATGGCTTGGTTAGGAGAACTTGAATGAGCTTAGTATATAAACAGGGCACCCCTTTTGCAATTTTGCTAACATTGTTCAAAACTAGGTCGACTATGGTGTTTTCACCCTTCTGCCACAGTGAGGCTAGGTATCTGGAATTCTAGTTAAGAAGCTAGGAAGATACATAACCAATTTTTCATTTCAAAGATCCTCAGCCACCTTCTTGGTCCAAAAAGACATATTGTTTTGAGCGCAAAAGAATCCAAACTCTTATACGTGTATCTTATTACCGGCATTTTGCCGATTCGTTTGGATTAAACACAAGCAAGTTTAACCCTGTCTACCTTCCTATTGTTTTCTAAGATTAATCAAAAAATCTTGTTGCACAAAATAAGTTTTCAAACAAAAGTAAAGAACTCCGTTAAACCAAAAATGAACAAAAATTGAATCAAATAATCTACTAAGCATACAACTAGCACAAATCAGTATAAGTAAATAAATACCTAAACAAACAGAAATTAAAATAAGTCAAACTCAAAATGAACAGAAATAAATCTGAATAGGGTTCTAAACCCTATGCTTTCTAAAAACCAGAATATAATTTGTATTTATGTGAAAAAAATTCATACTTATTCCTTAAACTCTTAATTAATTTTTGATTTTTTAAAGTTATAAAAGTGAAAACATTTAAAAGAATTTTTTCAGTAAAATAAAAATTATATTCAGGCTTTAAGAGAGCATATGGCTTAGAACCGTACTCAGATTAATTTCTGCTCGCTTTGAGTTTGACCTATTTTAATTTCTGTTTGTTTTGGGTTCCATTTATTTATTGATACATATTTGTGGTAGCTATATATTTGGTAGATTATTTGATTCTATTTTTGTTCATTTTTGGTTTAATAGAGTTCTTAACTTTTTATTGAAAAACTTCTATTGTGCAAAAAGTTTTTTTGATCAATTTCTGTTCGTTTAATATTGACATAGTCTTTTTCAGGGAGAGCGACTGAGCCTCTTCTGAAGTTAAACAACCATCCCTTCCACAAAAACATTTAATACCTACTGGGCATAATTTACAACCCTTGACCCTAATCTCTGGGGCTTGTTTCAACGCCAAAAGCCTTGTTATATGATATTTGGACTATTTGAATAGAGTGGCTATCTCAAAATTTCTATTAGACGCATTTCAAAACAATATGACGTGTGTAACGGGAGACAATAGCTGCCCTCTGATCACTTTGAGTCTTAAAAAGGGCACTAGAGTTTCTGATTACCAATCCAATGAGCCTCCTTTGAAGCTTATTTGACCACACTTTCTATAAAAACCATATATGTCCCCAAGACAAAACTTACAATCCTTGCCCTGAGCGTTGGGGGGATTTGTTACCCTCAAAGAAATAATTTCCAGACCTCTCTGATAGGCTTAACAAAATGGCTATATCAAAATTTTGATTAGAAGTGTTTGAGGAAATGATAGGCGAGGAAAGAGACATTTGCCCTCTAATCACTTTCGACTCATAAAAAAAGGCACTAGTCCTCTCAATTTCCAATCGAATGAGCCCTTTTTGAAGCTTCTAAGACAAAAATCTCTATAAAAACGTTAAATGCCACAAGAGCATAACTTACGACCATTGTCCTAAAGGCTATGGGGGAGGGTTGTCATCCTCAAAGACATAATTTCCAGACCTTTCAACTATGTTCAACAAAATGGCCATCTCAAAATACTGATCGGAAATGTCTGAGGAAATGGTGGGTGTGAGAGGGGGGTTAGTTGCCTTTAAATCACTTTCGACTATTGAAAAGGGTAGTATCCCTTTTAATTTCCAATCAAATGAGCCCTTTTTGAAGTTGCTACAACAACATTTTCTATAAAAATCTTAAATGCCCCAAGGGCATAACTTACAACCCTTACCCTGAGGGCTGTGGGGGATTGTAATCTTCAAAGACCTAATTTTCAGAACTTTCATCAACGTTGAAAAAAATGGCTATATCAAAATTTTGATTGGAACTGTTTGGGAAATGGTGGTTTGAGATGAGGGTTAGTTTCCCTCCAATCACTTTCGACTATTAAAAAGGGCACTAGCCCTCCCCATTTCCTATTAAATGAGTCCCTTTTGAAGTTTCTACGACAACGCTATCTATAAAAACTTTATAGTTCCCCAGGACATAATTTACAATCTTTGCTCTTGGGGCTCTCAGGGGCTTGTCATCCTCAAATATATAATTTCCAGAACTTTCACCTACGTTGAACAAAATGGCTATCTATAAACTTTGATTGAATGTGTTTGGGGAAATGGTGGGCGTAAGAAGGGGGTTAGTTGCTCTCTATTCATTTTCGACTATTAAAAAGGGTACTAGTTCTTTCAGTTTCCAATCAAATGAGTCCTTTTTGAAGTTTCTACGACAAAACTTTCTATAAAAACCATATATGCCCCCAGGCCATAACTTACAACCCTCACCCTGAGGGTTTGGGAGGGAAGGGTTTTCATCCTCAAAGACGTAAGTAGGGAGACAGGTATTACTCCTGACGCCACACCATATATGGGTATGTTTTTCACGGTTTTTCTCACTGAGAATGTTTTTTCATGGCTTTTCTCACTGTTTGATGCATGTCAACATAAGTTCAACAACATTAGTGAATGTAGGCATCTGGTTATTGTTTGATGGTTATGTGTGTTGGTCAATTTATTTGTTGTTTTCTTGGATGTCAACATAAGTTCAACAACAACTTGGATGTAGACATCTGGTTATTGTTTGATGATTACGTGTGTTGGTCAATTTATTTGTTGTTTTCTTGGATGTCAACATAAGTCCAACAACAACTTGGATATCAACAACAATTGCTGTTGCTTTCTTGGATTTCAACATAAGTTCCATCAACAATTGCTGGATTGATGGAGTCTAACGGGACAAGGTCAATGACACCTCTTTCTAGGTCAGTTCATTTGTTCTTTCCAAATGTTATTGATCGAGTCTAACGGGATAAGATCACGTGTCTCTTTCTAAGCCAATCAAAGAGTCGGAAATATTAACGGCACAGGATTGCAGTGAATATAAGGAAAGGATTTTTGCTATAGTTTTTATTAGTGTTTGAATAGAAGTTCACTTCTATAATTAGCAGTGTGATAACATGAGTGAACAAATGAGTTAGAAATATCCTTTTATTGCAGCTGTTCTATATTCAAAGGAGATTATCATGATTTTGAACATTCTCTTGAACCTACTACACGTTTAGACAATGTGGACGTAGGGATAGAGGAGAAAAATCTGGAGGAAATAAGGAGATAAATCATACGTGGTATGGAGAGAAATTTCTACAGATTGCAAGCAAACTCGCATAAAACAAAGTTTGATATGAAAGAAAAGGAAGAGTAAAAGAAGAGACTGGGAAAAGAGGGCTTTCTCTGCAGAGATACCTCAACATATAGTATAAAAAACAATGATGAAAACTCGAAGAAAAATATACATAGTGCAAGATATAGAAGTGAATATTATAATGAATATGATCTAACAGAAGGGGAAAAGTGGCCCATTAAGAGACAACATAAGAGTTTATTCAATGGAATGGATTTTAAACATCCAAAATCATTCTGGAAGAGTTCTCATATATCATTTTACAATAAATCTCATTATTGATTTGATTGATAAGTTATGTATCATAACCTTGCAATAAATTTGTTTGTACTATATTAATTTTCTCTTACTCGGTAAGCCTAGAGTACGAATACCAACAGAGACTTCTGTACATGAATAGTTCAGATTGAATAGATGACCATATAGAGTGTTATCAATCCTCAGACAAGTTTTCTATCAAAAATAAAAAATAAATCATTCTTCTAATCCTTATTCCTTTGACATATCAATATTTATAATAGTTTTTATATGCACAATTTTGGGTTAAATTACTTGAACTTCTTCTTCAATTACCATTATATCCACCAGAGGAGGCGGTATACATTCAATCTCGGGTTCAAGTATTTGAACCCCATCTTCTTCAATTACCATTATAGCTAGCAAAGGGGGCATCTCCTTAAATAAATCCTCTCGTATTCTTATAGGCAAACTAACAGCCAATCGCTCATCGTCCTCTACACAGACTCGGCCCGAAGGTCCCCACCGTACAAAGTCCTCAGATGTATATGATAGTCCATGATCTATATAATGAACTTCTAGCACGTCGTCATCATCATCTGTACTTTCAATCTCGAATTTACACAAAAGAAGCTGCTCACTTTCCGTGAGCTCCCACTCGGTCCATATATCCTAAAAAGGCCGAGAACACTATGATTAAAAAAGCTCAGTGGAATGATATGGTCTTTTTGAATATACTGAGGGATTTTCTATAAATGTAATGAACAGGGCCACTTAATATTTTTAATTATATCCATAATTTTCATGTATAAAATTCATCAATTAGCCGGATATGTTTTTTTTTTTTACATACGGAAAGAGATTTAATATCCTTGATAAAAGCCTGTATGAGATTTAATGTCTATGATAAAACCTGGAAAAAATCTTTCCAAGAACTAAGTTTTTCAACTAAAAGTAAAGAACTGCTACATTGAATCAAAGATGAGCAGAAATAAAGTCGAATAATAGCCAGAGAAATGTATTTTCAATAATTTTCTTACAAAACTAGAGTTTACACACGAAAATCTGAAAATACCGTATTCAAAACGAGTAGGATTTGTAATAAAACAGTGAGCATTGTAAAAAAAAATAATTAAAAAAAAGTTTTTACTATCTCGTAAAATAAATAAATAAAAAACAAAACTGGCTTTCGCAAATTATTGCATTTATAAAAGATGTGAAAAAAGAATAAAATTACAGAAACGCTCCGCAAAAAAACAAATGGAGAAACAAAACAAAAGCTTAGTTCAGTTACGGAAACTAGTGCAGAATATTATTTAGTCATGCCTTCTAACAAATAGATGGATGAAAGAACTCAAACACAAGTTAGAAGTTTACTGTTACAAGGATCTGGTAAGACTTTGAATAATTAGATCCCAAGAAAAGGTCTTGTTAAAGATGAGAAAATTTTCCTGTTGAAAAGTATTCTAATTTCCCCACCCCCAAGTGTTCAGACCAGTGCGTAGCGGTTCAAACTTTATCATTAAAAGTAGAATTGAGAGGCATGTCCCAACTATAAGTTTAGAGCAGGCACATGTCAAACAGCTTATTTCGGGTTGCCTGCAAAGCCCAGGGGAGGGGATTATACGACAAAGCCCGAAAACGGAGTATTAAGCAAGAAACATCGAAAGTTATAGTAGAGAAGTTAAATTAAGGATGTTTAATAAGAGATGGAGGCTGTTTAGGAGCCTAACTAGGGTAATTCACAGAAAAAACATGCGGAAATATTTTAGGAAGTGAAGTTTCTCTACGCAAATAGTTTGCAGAACTACCAGATTTTAGACTGAGTTTACTCGGTCCTTAAGACAAGCCACAGGCTTTTTAAATAACCTGTTGGAAGTTATTTAAATAAATATGAAAGAGGAATTTAACTTCCATCCTCTCTTTATTAAAGGAATTTTTCTGGACTTAGTGTTCACATAGCTACTGGAAAAAGCAACCCCCACCCCACATAATGTGAAACGACACTTTTAACACTTTAAAATGATTTTTTCTATATTATTACGACGGTTTATATATTTTTTTTTAAAGATTAGTTTAAAAAAACGTTTCCAACTAAATAAGATTTTCAAAGTAAAATTAATAACTACTTTAAACCAGAAAAAGAGCAGAAATAAAATAAATCATCATCCAAGTGTACTACTATCGCAAATCACCATCAATAAATAAATGAAAACCAAAACGAACAGAAATTAATAAAAATAACTGAGTCAAACACAAAAACGAGCTTTTATTATAAATGAGATTTGATAAATTCTAAGTCTGTAAAATGTCAGAAATTATCTTATGAATCACTAACTGATGTTGTCCCTTTTAATTTTGAGTTGATAACTTTTAAAAGAAATCTAAGAAAAATAGAAATGAAAAAAACACAGCAATGTGTTTTCTGTCAGAAGAAAGATCACGGATGTGTGTTTATTTGTTTTTTTTTTTTATTTTTCAAGTGACCAAAAAATTGGAAGGCAACTTGGCCCCCTCCCAAGCTCATATTTTTCCCAAAGTCACCCAATCAAGATTTTGAGATAGCCATTTTGTTCAACATAGTCGAAAATTCAATAAATATGTACTTGAGAATGACTGAATCCCCCTCAGTTCCCGACGGAAGGGCTGCAAGTTATGAAATTTGCCCATTGTTTACATATAGTATTGGTTAATGGGAAGTAAAAAGACGTTTCAGGAGGGATTTTGTTTTGGTTTGTGGGGGGGGAGGGGGAGGGGTTGGAGGAAGCGGTTACGGGGAGGGTCCTTCCATGGAGGATTTTTCATTAGGGGAAGCGATATTTCTATGAAGTGGTCGCCGGATTTCCCAGCATTATTTAAAAAAAGATCAGAAATTAAATAAAAAGAAAGTTTTTTTTAAGTGAAAGTAAGGAGCTACATTAAAACTTAAACGAACAAAAATTATTACGTATATGAGAGGATTGGAACCCTAGTCAATACCTAGTCCTTGTCACAAAAGTTTTTTTAGTACTTTCAAAAGAACTATCTATTCTAATTAAACGGCCTTTGTGATTCAGGGGTTTGTGATTCGAACAAAATTTGAACTTTAGCGTAAAGAGCGAGATATTGACTAGGGGACAAACTTTCTAATATACGTAATAAAAACATACGAATAAAGAAGTTCGTTAAGTAAGTTAATTCGTAAGTTACGTCAGAACAAAATTTCAAGAAAACCATTTAGCCAAAAAAAGTAATAATCTATACAGGGTTGTCTTAATTTTAATTAAATTAATTTCAATTTTATTTAAACGTTTAATCTTATTTCAGTTTTTTATTATTTCATTAATGGTTTTTATTTTATTTCATTCTAGTTTTTCTTTGTTATTTTTTTTAATATAGTTTTAATTTTTCATTTTGAATTATTTGCGTTATTTCTCTAGCTTATCTAATTTACTTGGTGTTTTATTGGCGTCAAGTTGAACATATAGGCGAGGTAACCTTTGTCTAAATTTGACTCTCAATTTTAAAGTTCTGACCCTTTTCTTTGAAATCGACCTATCGAGCTCTCCACCTATCGTGCTATGATTTGCAGCATGCTATTTCCTAAGTAAAATAATATATATAACTAACAAAACCAATCTTTGAAAATCTTTATTTTTTCTACGTCTGGCTAACTATTTTCTCTGCACTCTCTGTGTACATTTTCTGTACATACAGTTTATTGATTAAAATAGATTAACACACACAAACGCAAACAAAACAAACAAAAACACACACACAAAACACAAAAAAAACACACAAAAACAAAAAAAAACAAAAAAACAAACACAATACACACAAACAAAAACACACAAACACACACGCAAAAAACACACACACGCAAAAACACGCACACACACACACAAAAACACACAAACACACACGCAAAACACACGCACACGCAAAAACACGCACACACACACACACAAAAGAACGCAAACAAAAACAGAAAAACACACAAAAATACAAAAACAAAAAAAAACAAACATACAAACACACACACAAAACACACCCAAACAAAAACGCTCAAAACAACAAAAAAAGAAAAGCACACACACAAAAACAGACACACATAAAAACAGATGCAAAAAACACACACACAACCAAACACACAAACACACACGCACACAAAAACACACAAAAAAAACACACACAAAAACACACAAAAATTCACACAAAAAACACACACTCACACACAACACATGCACACAAAACACAAACAAAACACACACAAACACAGAAAAACACAAAAACAAAAACACACAAATGCAAAAAACACACACACAAAAACAAACACACACGCAAAAACACACACACACACACAAACCACACACACACAAACAAAAGCACCTACACAAAAACAAACACACATAAAAACAGACACAAAAAAAAACATACACACACACAAACACACACGCACAAAACACACAACCTAATGCGCACACGTAACCTAATGGCCCCCCTCCTCCCACCCCCCGAGCCCCAAAAGGGTCCCCTCCAGCCCCCCCAAAAGACCCCCTGGGCCCCCCAAAGGCCCCCCTGGCCCTCAAAGGCTCCCCGGGCCCCAAAGAGCAACACCCCTCCCCTCCCCTTCCCCTCCCCAAACCTATGGTTTGGTATATAGAAATACCAAAACCATAGGTTAGATTAGGTTAGGTTAGGCTAGATCAGATGACATGTGCGCAAATAAAATTTTTAGGTTAATTTCTACTAGGTTAAGTAGCGAATCTATCCTATGGTTTTGGCATTTCTATGTAATAATATGGAATTTTACGTTAAAGTTCGAATTCTGTCCGTTCCGTCTCCTTGGGAAAAATTTTTAAAATTCCCCCCTGAAAATTCCCCCTGAAATTTCACCCTTGGAAACCCCCTTCCTCCTCATGTAAAATTAATTCCCCGTATCAAAATCCCCCCATTCTGTCAAAAATGCAAAATCCCATATTTTTGCTGATAAGAGTTTGAAACCTCTACAGTAGGGTTCTTTGATATGTTGAATCCAATGCTATGATTTTCGTTAAAATTCTATTATCTTAATGATGTCTTTCCCCCTTTTTTCGAAAATCAGACAAATTTTCTCAGGCTCGTAGATTTTGGATCGAAAAATAAGTTGCGCTGGGAATTAAAGATAATGTTTTATCTTATTTTTATAATGGTTTCATCCTGAAGGGTTCTATATGATAATGAGAGGGGACATTTGCATGTTTTTCAAATTGTTTAATAACAGACTAATCCAGTTGTTGGACCGTTACTTTCTTTTGCAATATAAGTTCATGTTTATTGTTTATTAGAGCAGTCTGTATTGAACTAGAGATTCGTTAAACAAAGAATTGCTATGAGTAACTCAAACATTGTAAGACTTTTTGTTTGATACTATCATTTTTTTTTATTTTGCTGCTTACTTTCACTTACAAAAATCAGTTTTTTAATTTAATAAAACACAAATAAAACACAAATATTAGTTGCTTCGTTTGCTCTCTTCTTTGCCTGGTTTGTCAATAAAGAAAGATCCAAAGCCTAAACGTTAATCAGACACCGTTTTAAGTTTAAATCATTTTAGAACTATTTCTGATCATCTAAGCTTTAAAAACAATAGCATTGTTTTTCAAACTGTAAGTAATGATCAACATAGAAATGAAGAACAAACAGTAATTATTCTGTATTTTAGGGGAACTGCCCCTTTCTCAACCCTCGCTCTTTACGCTATAGCATTAAAAACTCTTTAAAAATGCTTCTCGTTCAAATTCGACGGCCTTTGGAAGAGGCTTTTGAAGAATTGTGACAAAAAGTCAAAAATTAGTGTATAAAGCACTAGGTTTAAGTAATGGGTAACCTCCAATCTTTCAAGTACTTAAAAAAGGCACTAGAATATTTAATTTCCTTCTATGAAGATATGATCTAAGCTAATGAAATAGTTTATAAGGATTAATTTCAAACAATATGTCAATACCAAGCTCAAATGCGAATTCAATTTTAAAAGGGTTATTAGCATAAAATTGAATTTTTGGTGGTAGATTCCCCTGCTAGTGGGAATATAATTGCATAGAAAACGTTCTTCTAGCTTATATTTTCCTTTTACCTCTTTAGATTTCTTGCTAACATAATTTGAAGACCTTATGATTTTAGGGGTATTCGAATTGCATCATAGTTCAATTCCACAACCGAAAGGCTTTATCAGCGGTGTGTGTGTTTCTTGTTTGTGTGTTTTTGTGCGTGTGTGTTTTTGTGTGTGTTTTTGTGTGCGTTTTTGTGTGTGTGTGTTTTTTTTTGTGTCTGTTTTTGTGTGTTTTTGTTTTTGTGTAGGTGCTTTTGTTTGTGTGTGTGTGTGTGTGTTTGAGTGTGTATGTGTTTTTGTGTGTGTGTGTGTTTTTATGTGTGTGTTTTGTGTTTGTGTGTGTGTGTTTGTTTGTTTTGGTGGTGTGTTTTTGTGTGTTTTTGTTTTTTTTTGTGTGTTTTTGTGTGTGTGTGTTTTTTGTTTGTGTGTTTTTGTTTGTGTGTGTTTTTGTGTGTGTTTGTGTTTTTTTGTGTCTGTTTTTGTGTGTTTCTGTTTTTGTGTGCGTGATTTTGTTTGTGTGTGTGCGGGTTTTTGTGTGTGTTTGTGTTTTTGCGTGTGTTTGTTTGTTTGTGTGTGTTTTGTGTTTTTGTGTGTTTGTGTGTTTTTGTTTTTGTGTGTTTTTTGGAGTGTTTGTTTGTTTTGTGTGCATGTGTTGTGTTTGCGTGTGTGTTTTTTTGTGCGAATTTTTGTGTGTGTGTTTGTGTGTTTATGTTTGTGTATGTGTGTTTTTTGTATGTGTGTTTTTGTGTGTTTGTGTTTTCGTTTTTGTTTTTGTGTGTGTGTGCTTTTTTGTGTCTGTTTTTGTGTGTGTCTGTTTTTGTGTGCGTGGTTTTGTTTGTGTGTGTGTGTGTGTTTGTGTGTGTGTGTTTGTGGGTGTGTGTGTGTGTTTTTTGTGCGTGTGTTTGTGTGTTTTTGTGTGTGTGTTTTTGTGTTTTTGTTTTTGTGTGCGTGTGTTTTTGTGTGTGAGTGTTTTTGCGTGTGTGTGTGTGTTTTTGCGTGTGTATGTGTTTTTTTTTGTTTGTTTTTGTTTGTGTTGTTGTGTTTGTGTGTGTGGGTTTTTGTGTTTTTGTTTTAGTTGGTGTGTTTTTTTTTGTTTGTGTTTGTCTGTGTTAATCTATTTTAATCAATAAACTGCATGTACAGAAAATGTACGCAGAGAGTGCAGAGAAAATAGTTAGCCAGACTTAGAAAAATAAAGATTTTCAAAGATCGGTTTTGTTAGTTATATATAGTATTTAACTAAGGAAATAGCATGCTGAAAATCATAGCAGGATAGGTGGAGAGCTCGATAGATCGATTTCAAAGAAAAGAGTCAGAACTTTAAAATTGAGAGTCAAATTTAGACAAAGGTTACCTCGCCTATATGTTCAACTGGACGCCAATAAAACACCAAGTAAATTAGATAAGCTAAGAAAAATAACACAAATAATTCAAAATGAAAAATTAAAACTATATTAAAAAAAATAACAAAGAAAAACTAGAACGAAAAAAAATAAAAATCATTAATTAAATAATAAAAAACTGAAATAAGATTAATCATTTAAATAAAATGGAAATTAATTTAATTAAAATTAAGACAACCCTGTATAGATCATTACTTTTTTTGGTTAAATGGCTTTCTCGAAATTTTGTTCTGACGTAACTTACGAATTAACTTACGTAACGAACTTCTTTATTCGTTTGTTTTTATTACGTATATTAGAAAGTTTGTCCCCTAGGCAATACCTCGCTCTTTACGCTAAAGTTCAAATTTTTTTCGAATCACAAAACCCTGAATCCCAAAGGCCGGTTAATTAGGATAGATAGCTATTTTGAAAGTACTAAAAAAAGCTTTAGCGAAAAGGGCTAGGTATTGACTAGGGAGCCAACCCTCTCATATACGTAATAATTTCTGTTCGTTTTAAGTTTTAATGTAGCTCCTTACTTTCAGTTAAAAAAAACTTTTTTTTTATTTAATTTCTGATCTGTTTTAAATAATGCTGGAAATCCGGCACCCCTTCATAGAAATATCCCTTCCCATAAGGAAAAATCCTCCATGGAACGACCCTCCCCGTAACCCCCTCCTCCAATCCTCCCCCCCCCCCACACACACCAAAAAATCCCTCCTTAAACGTCTTTATACTTCCCATTAACCAATACTATATGTAAACAATGGGCAAAGTTCATAACTTGCAGCCCTTCCGTCGGGAACTGAAGGGGATTCAGTCATCCTCAAGGACATATTTATTAAATTTTCCACTATGCTGAACAAAATGGCTATCTCAAAATCTTGATTGGGTGACTTTGGGAAAAATATGAGCTTGGGAGGGGGCCAAGCTGCCCTCCAATTTTTTGGTCACTTGAAAAGGGCACTAGAATTTTTAATTTGTTTTTCAAATGAGCCCTCTTACGATGTTCTAGGACTACTGGTACGCTCACCCCTTGGGAAATCAAAAAACAAAAACAAAAGAACAATAACAAATAAACACGCATCCGTGATCTTTCATCTGACAAAATACACATTGCTGTGTTGTTTTTCATTTCTATTTTTCTTAGATTTTTTTTTTAAAGTTATCAACTCAAAATTAAAAAGGGCAACATCAGTTAGTGATTCATAAGATAATTTCTGATATTTTACAGACTTAGAATTTATCAAATCTCATTTATAATAAAAGCTCGTTTTTGTGTTTGACTCAGTTATTTTTATTAATTTCCGTTCGATTTGGTTTTCATTTATTTATTGATAGTGATTTGCGATAGTTTTACACTTGGATGATGATTTATTTTATTCCTGCTCTTTTTCTGGTTTAAAGTAGTTATTAATTTTACTTTAAAAATCTTATTTAGTTGGAAACGTTTTTTTAAACTAATCTTAAAAAAAATATATAAACCGTCGTAATAATATAGAAAAAATCATTTTAAAGTGTTAAAAGTGTCGTTTCACATTATGTGGGGTGGGGGTTACTTTTTTCAGTAGCTATGTGAACACTAAGTCCAGAAAAATTCCCTTAATAAAGAGAGGATGGAATGTAAATTCCTCTTTCATATTTATTTAAATAACTTTCAACAAGTTATTTAAAAAGCCTTTGGCTTGTCTTAAGGGCCGAGTAAACTCAGTCTAAAATCTGGTTGTTCTGCAAACTATTTGCGTAGAGAAACTTCACTTCCTAAAATATTTCCGCATGTTTTTTTATGTGAATTACCCTAGTTAGGCTCTTAAACAGCCTCCATCTCTTATTAAACATCCTTAATTTAACTTCTCTACTATAACTTTCGGTGTTTCTCGCTTAATACTCCCTTTTCAGGCTTTGTCTTATAATCCCCTCCCCTGGGTTTTGCAGGCGACCCGAAATAAGCTGTTCGGCATGTGCCTGCTCTAAACTTATAGTTGGGACATGCCTCTCAATTCTAATTTTAATGATGAAGTTTGCACCGCTACGCACTGGTCTGAAAACTTGGGGGTGGGAAAATTAGAATATTTTTCAACTGGAAAATTTTCTCATCTTTAACAAGACACTTTCTTGGGATCTAATCATTCAAAGTCTTCCCAGATCCTTGTAACAGTAAACTTCTAACTTGTGTTAGGGGGGCTCTTTCATCCATCTAGTTGTTAGAAGGCATGACTAAATAATATTCTGCACTAGTTTCCGTAACTGAACTAAGCGTTTGTTTTGTTTCTCCATTTGTTTTTTTGCGGAGCGTTTCTGTAATTTTATTCTTTTTTCACATCTTTTATATATGCAATAATTTTCGAAAGCTAGTTTTGTTATGTTATTTATTTATTTTCCGCGAAAGTGCAACCTTTTTGTTAATTATTTTTTTACAATGCTCACTGTTTTATTACAAGTCTTACTCGTTTTGAAAACGGTATTTTTAGATTTTCGTGTGTAAACTCTAGTTTTGTATAAAAAATTATGGAAAATACATTTCTCTGGCTATTATTCGACTTTATTTCTGGTCATCTTTGATTTAATGTAGCAGTTCTGCACTTTTAGTTGAAAAACTTAGTTCTTGGAAAGGTTTTTTCTATGTTTTATCATAGACATCAAATCTCATACAGGCTTTTATCAAGGACATTAAATCTCGTTCCGCATGTAAAAAAAAAACCCAGATCCGGCTAATTGATGAATTTTAGACATGAAAATTATGGATATAATGAAAAATATTAAGTGGCCCTGTTTATTACATTTATAGAACACCCCTCAGTATATTCAAGAAGACCATACCATTCCACTGAGCTTTTTTAATCATAGTGTTCTCGACCTTTTTAGGATATATGAACCGAGTGGGAGCTCACAGAAAGTGAGCAGCTTCTTTTGTGTAAATTCGAGATTGAAAGTACTGATGATGATGACGACGTGCTAGAAGTTCATTATACAGATGATGGACTATCATATACATCAGAGGACTTGGTACGGTGGGAACCTTCGGGCCGAGTCTGTGTAGAGGACGATGAGCAGTTGGCTGTTAGTTTGCCTATAAGAATACGAAAGGATTTATTTCAGGAGATGCCCCCTTTGCTAGATATAATGGTAATTGAAGAAGATGGGGTTCAATTACTTGAACCCGAGATTGAATGTATACCGCCCCTCTGGTGGATATAATGGTAATTGAAGAAGATTAGGTTGAAGTAATTGAACCCGAAATTGTGTATATAAAAACTATTATAAATATTGATATGTCAAAGGACCAAAGATTGGAAGAATGATTTATTTTTTATCTTTTATAGAAAACTTGACTGAGGATTGATAACACTCCATATGGTGATCTATTCAATCTGAACTATTTATGTACAAAAGTCTCTGTTGGTAATCGTACTCTAGGCTTATCCAGTAAGAGAAAATTAATATAGTACAAACAAATTTATTGCAAGGTTACGATACGTAACTTATCAATCAAATCAATAATAATATTTATTGTAAAATGATATATGAGAACTCTTCCAGAATGATTTTGGATGTTTAAAACCCATTCCATTGAATAAACTCTTATGTTGTCTCTTAAAGGGCCACTTTTCCCCTTCTCTTAGATCATATTCATTATAATATTCACTTCTATATCTTGCACTATGAACGTTTTTCCTCGAGTTTTCATCATTGTCTTTTATACTATATTTTGAGGTATCTCTGCAGAGAAAGCCCTCTTTTCCCAGTCTCTTCTTTTGCTCTTCCTTTTCTGTCATATCAAACCTTGTTTTATGCGAGTTTACTTGTAATCTGTATAAATTTCTATCCATATCATGTATGATTTTTCTCCTCTATCCCTACGTCCACATTGTCTAAAGATGTAGTAGGTTCATGAGAATGTTCAAAATCATGATAATGTCCTTTACATATAGAACAGTTGCAATAAAAGGATATTTCTTACTAAATTTTTTCACTCATGTTATCACACTGCTAACTATAGACTTAGTGAACTTCTATTCACACACTAATAAAAACTATAGCAAAAATCCTTTCCTTATATTCACTGCAATCCTGAGCCGTTAATATTTCTGACTCTTTGATTGGCTTAGAAAGAGATACGTGATCTTATACCGTTAGACTCGATCAATAACATTTAGAAACAACAAATGAAATGACCTAGAAAGAGGTGTCATTGACCCTGTCCCGTTAGACTCGATCAATCCAGCAATTGTGGATGTGAACTTATATTGAATTCCAAGAAAACAACAGCAATTGTTGTTGACATCCAAGTTGTTGTTAGACTTATGTTGACATCCAAGAAAACAACAAATAAATTGACCAACACACATAACCATCAAACAATAACCAGATGTCTACATTCACCAATATTGTTGAACTTATGTTGACATGCATCAAACAGTGAGAAAAACCTCAAAAAAAATTCTCAGTGAGAAAAACCGTGAAAACATGCCCATATATGGTGGGGGGTCAGGAGTAATACCTGTCTCCCTACTGACGTAATTTCCTAGACTTTGAACTACTTTGAAAAAAATAAATATCTCAAAATTTTGATCGGATATGTTTGGGGAAATGGTGGGCGTGAGAGAGGTGTTAGTTGTTCTTCAATGCCCTTTTTCAAGTTTCTACGACTACTCCTTGCATAAAAACCTCATATGCCCCCAGGGCATAACTTACAACCCTTACACTGAGGGCTGAGGGGGGATGATCATTCTCAAAGACCTAATTTCCTGAACTTTCAACTACATTGAAAAAATGGCTATCTCAAAATTTGATTGTATGTAATTGTGAAAATGTTGGGCGTGAGAGGGGGGTTAGTTGCCCTCCAATTACTTTCAACTATTAAAAAGGGCATTAGCGATTTCAATTTCCAATCGAATAAGACTTTTTTGAACTTTCTGCGACAACGCTTTCTATAAGAACCTTAAATGCCCCTAGGGCATTACATACAAACCTTGCCCTGGGGGCTGCGGTGAGGAGGGTTGTCATCCTTAAAGACCTAATTTCCAAAAGTTTTAAATACGTTGAACAAAATGGCTATCTAAAAATTTTGATTGGATGTGTTTGGGGAAAAGGTGGGTGCCAGAGAGGGAAAAGGGGGTTAGTTGCCTTCCAATAACTTTCGGCTATTAAAAAGAGCACTAGCCCTTTGAATTTCCAATCAAATGAGCACTTTTTTAAGTTTTACGACAAAGTTTTCAATAAATACCTTATATAGCCCCAGGGCATAACTCATAACCCTTGCTCTGAAGACTTTGGGGAAGTGTCCTGCTCAAAGATATAATTTCCAGAACTTTCAACTACATTCCACAAAATGGCTATCTGAAAATTTTGATTGAATGTGTTTGGGGAAATGGTGGGCGTGGAAGGGGTGTTAGATGCCTTCCAATCACGTTCGAATATTAAAAAGGGCACTAGCCATTTCAATTTCCAATCGAATGAGCCCTTTTTGAAGTCTGTACGACCAAGCTTTCTAAACCTTATATGAAAACCTTATATTCCCCCAGGACATAACTTATAACCCTTGCCTTGAGGGCTGTGGGATGGGGGGGGGGTTGTCATCCTCAAAGACATAATTTTAAGAACTGTCAACTACGTTGAACAAGATGGCTATCTCGAAATTTTGATTGGATGTGTTTGGGCAAAAGGTGGGCGTGAGAGGGGGGTCACCTTCGATTATTAAAAATCCCTTTCGATTATTATGAAGGGCACTAGCCCCTTGAATTTCCGATCGAATGAGCCCTTTTTGAAGTTTCTACGACAACACTTTCTATAAAAATCTTATAACCCCCATGGCATAACTTGCAACCCTTGCCCTGAGGGCTGTGGGGGAGTGCCCTGCTCAAAACATTATTTCTATCTGGAAATTAACCACGCTGAACCAAATGGCTATCTAAAAATTTTGATTGGATGTTTTTGGGGAAATGGTGGGCGTCGAAGGGGTGTTTGTTGCCTTCAAATCACTTTTGACCATCAAAAAGAGTACAAGCAACTCCAATTTCCAATTGAATTAGCCCTTTTCGAAGTTTCTGCGACAACTCCTTCGATACCAAGCGCCATGGTGTAAAACCAAAAAAAAAAAAAATATCACATTGTGCCAACATCGTTCTTTACTTAGGCAGCTCTATTGCGCTGCCTGTGATTCAAAATCTTACATTTATGCTACTACTACTACTAACTACTCACCTAGCACCGAGCCGCCTGATGAAAACACAAGTGTTTACGCTCCTCCCCCAACCCAATTTTATTCAATGCCTCCCGCTTTACACCCTCCAAAAAGGTTCCCATCTCCTTCGAATCTTTTTTTACGATATTCTTCCATCCCAACCAAGGACGACCTGGTTTCTGTTCACCCCTAGACAGTTCGCCGAAAAGGAAAATCTTTGGTAACTTGTCTTCCCTTCTCCGCAAATCGTGCCTTAGCTATCTCAACCTTTCTCTCATTAGAGCCTCAGAAAGTGAGATTGAACCACAATTTTGCTCCAGCCTACTGTTTGAAATACGATCAGTCAGTCGGGTATCGAAAAGAATCTCTTGTCAATTTCTCTGGAAAAAATCTAGCGAATCTTCTTATGATTTTTGGAGTGCAGTTAAAGTTAAGCAGTTTGTTAAAATACCAACGACTCGGGGAAATACCTCTCTTGATGTTATTTTAACTAATATGTATAATTTTTACAACCCTCCCTCACCTCTGCCTCCATTAGGTGGGAGTTATCATCTTTCGATTCTTTTATCCCCCTCCTCAAATTCTAATCATTCTTTCTCAATACCTTATGGCAGTTATCGCCCTCTTCAAAATTCTGGTCTTCATTCTTTTGGTATGTGGCTGAATACTGAAGATTGGTCCAATGTTTATAGTTCAAAAAATATTGACGAGAAAATGGCTTTGTTCCATAAAAAGCTAATTGACAAATATCAAATTTGCTTCCCGGAAAAAAATTTAAAAAATTGCTCCAGTGACAAACCCTTTATTAACCAAACTATAAAAACACTAATTAGAACCAAATTGAAGCTTTTCAAAAATGGTAAACCAGATGAAGCCAATAAACTAAGAAAAGATCGTACTACAAAAATAAGGTCGAAGTATTGTTTACTAATAAACCAAAAAACTGGTATCCTGAGGTTAAAAATCTGTGTGGCAGGAAGCTTGAACAGCTTAACTTCAATCTACCCGAGTCCCCTGATATTACTGCCAATAATCTCAATAAATTCCTCGCTTCCATTTTCCAGAGTCTTCCACTACTGTCCAACCAATGACCATCAGTAGCCCTTTCTCCTTCCTTACCCACCGTTTCTCTGTCTGAGATAGAAAGAAGAATTCAAAAACTAAGAAAGACAAGTATTTGTCCTTTGGATATCCCCTTTCCTCTTATTAGTGCCTTCGGTGATTTCTTGTCTAAGCCCTTGTCTTTCCTGTTTAACAAAATTACCGAGTCTGGGCAAATGCCTACAATTTGGAAACAGGGTTTCATAACCCCATTGAAAAAGAAAAACGGAAAGCCTGGTTTTGAAGGCGTCCGGCCTATTACTCTTACTCCTATCTTCTCGAAACTTTATGAAGTTTTACTTGCAGATTGGCTAAAGGAAAAAATCTTACCTCTTACTGACTTGAAACAATTTGGGAACCTAAAATCCACCTCTACTTCTCATTACCTCGTTTCTCTTATTGATCACATCGGGAAAATCCTTGAAAAGCCTAATTCCTGGCTAAATTTAATTCCATCGACCTTCAGAAAGCATTCAACCTCGTTAACCACAATATTTTAATTGAGAAACTTGTCAACGAGTTCAATATTAATCCCTTACTGGTGAAATTAGTTGCCTCCTTCTTAACAAATAGATCGCAAGTTGTCAAATACCAAAATCATTATTCAAGTCCTCTCCCTGTCCACAATGGCATACCCCAAAGTACTCTCCTAGGTCCTCTCCTTTTTTCAGTAATGATCAACAGCCTTGCAAAAGAATTTCCTGACCGATGGAAATTTGTTGATGACCTAATGGTTGTTGAAACTTGCTTCAGAAATTTAATAAGTGATCCTATGAGTATCCTCAATGAAATTGGAAATGAGGCCATGGACTTAGACATGACGGTAAACCCTTCTAAGTCCATGATAATACCGATTTGTTTCCTCAAATCCTCGCCCTATTTTCTTAATCCTATCCCGCCTGAAATTTCCGTGTCCTCCTTTAAATTACTTGGTGTCACAATTTCTTCAAATTTAAAATGGGATATCCACGTTAATGACATCATCCATAGAGCTAATGTGTCTATCGCCCTCCTTAAGCTCCTAAATAAATTCAGCGTCCCCCCTTCCCACTCCTTAAGAACTTACACGTCTTTTGTCCGCCCACATCTAGAATATGCTTGTCCAGTTTGGCACCCTGGTATCTCTCGCGAAGAAATCAAATCAAGTTAAGAAAGGGCCGTGCGAATAATATTCAAAGAAGACAAAGTGCTGTACTCTCTGCTTATAAAAAAAGCTAGTCTGAAAACCCCTGAGAAAAGGAGGGTTTTGTTGTGCCTCTGTTTTGCAAAAAATGCCATAACAAACCCTTGGATGGCAGGTATTTCCCCCAAACATCACTCCCCATCCAGAATACGGCCACCTCGAGCTGTTTCTGAGCCCATCCCTACTTTGTCCTCCAGTTACTGCATGACTTCCACATACAAAGGAACTTTTATCCCATTCATTACAGAGAAAATGTATAAAATGTCTCAATAGTTTCTTTTTTTCCCTCGTTTTTTTCTATTTTCTGACGTTCCTGCCCAGGGTCTTGCACTCTTTTGCTTGCCCCCCCCCCCTTTCTTGACCAGTTTTTATTGTTTTTAACTCTTTTATTGATTTACTGTAGTTCAATTGTTGACACTTTCTTAGTATCCCTTTTAATTTAAATGCATTTATGTCTCGCTCTAAGTTTAGTTTGACCAGTTTTTAATGCATTTATGTCTTGCTCTAAGTTTATTTTGACCAATTTTTTTTTTTTTAATGTTTTAGTTGACTTTTTACAGTTTTAATTATTGACTTTTAAATGATGTTCATTATGGTTTTCTCTATTTTGTTGTTGTTCTTTGCATTTTTAGTGTAACGATTTATTTGTTGTCCACTCCAAAGTCCGAATTCGGCCCTTTGTGGGCTTGTGATATCGATTTTTTTGAAATAAATATCTTATCACATGCTTTAAGACCATACTGTAAACTCTAATACATTTCACCGTATTTTCATCAGATCACATTTTTTTTGCTCACATTTCATCAGATAATGAAATCCTCAGCACAACCTAAGTTCAGGATAGTTGTACTTCTCAATTTGATTCCATGATATGCCATTGCCTTTCCTGTTCTCCTTATGACAAAGTCCCTGAAAATATCCATTTTTAATGTTTACGGGAGCCTATGGGACGTATGGTAAGATACGAAGTTTTGAAATGCTCACTTTACTGATATGATACGGGATGCACGGTTGGTGCATAAAGTATATATGCCACAACTTGCAGATAGGTGTGGTCTTTGAGCTTTGAACATTTTATACCCTAAAGGTAACCCGTAATTTTGGACTAGCCAGATTGGTTTGACTGTAAGTGTTATGGTCTTTGTTTGATTTATTATTCGATGCTTACTGATTACCTGCTGATGTTTTTGCCTGTTTTCAAAAAATTTGCCAGGTTTTCGAAAAAGGGAGAAACGTATCGTAAAAGCCAAGGAATCTTATTGAAAATTGTACCATCTTATTCAGCGTATCAACAAACTCTACTGTAGAAGTTACAAGTTAGGACCAGTGGTCCTAGAAGATTGAAAGAAGGCTCATTTGAACTGAAATTAAACATTCTAGTGTCAAATTTAAGTGACCAAAAAGATTAAATGGCAACTATCTCCTCTCCCACACCTTTTTCCCAAAAGTTGTCCGATAAAAGCTTTGAGATAGCCATTTTGTTCAACATAGTTTGAAGGTCCAATAACTATGCCTTTGGGGATGACATCCCCTCCAGAGCCCCTGTAGGAAGGGCTGCAAGTTATAACATTTGCAAATTGTTTACAAATGGATTTTGCTATTGCAATTAAACTGACATTTTTGGGGGGTCGGGGGTTCGAAGGTAGGAATATACAGGAGCAAGGATTTTACCCGGGAAGAACTATCCATGAAGGAACTTTTAGTATTCTTACCGTGTTTTTGGGGAGTCAGATTTCCCCGCATCATTTCAAAGACAAAATGAAATGAAATTTCAAAAATACAAATTTTATTTCAACTGGAAGTAAGGAGCAACATTAGAAATTGAACTAAATTATTTTATAAATGAAAGTTATTTTTACCTCCTCAATACCCCGCTCCTTTTGCTCAAGTTTGACTTACCCTAGAAGGGTGAGCATTCGTAAATTTTACGACACTAGAACACAATTATTTGCGGTTACCGTGGAAACAGATGCATTACGCGAACCCACTTCTCGTATAATTATGATTAGCCAGTTCCTATGCCGTCACCGAGGTTGTATTATCTAAACTGGTAGGGGAGATATTATGGGTGAGTAGGAAAAATTACGAGAGCTTACCATCTACGTAACTTTTTGACCAATTTCAAAAAAAAGAAATTCTTTCATCAAAACTGAGTAATTAACTAAGTTTCTTCATACTATGAGGTTAGATCAGTTTTCTACACCGTCAGGTGTAGAATATGAAAATGCTGAATTTGGCTATTTTCTGATTTAACTTATTTGTCCCCCTATCTGGTGAACAAATAGAAATGTCACGCTTGTCAACAGGTTTACATGGATTCCATCTGCAGCAGAAGTACTTAAAAAACAGTAATGACAGACGACAGGTGGTACTGTACGAAAAAACAAGAGAGAATTTTCGGAAGAGCTGCTTGTGAGCAAAGGGAAAATTACAGGAATCTAAATGTTCTGTTTCGATCAGGAGATGACTCTAGCGACTTACCTTGCTAAGCCATCAAAAATGGTCCTACTTCTGTCAACTTGCTATTAAGGTACCAGTATAACGTAGCCAATGCAGAATCCTAAGATCATTGAATAGTATAAAAAAAATAAAGCCAGTGTTGAAACATTTTGACCAACTGTGTAGTTTAACGTCAGCCACTCGTAAGATCAACAGGTGGCTTATGTGTACGTTTTATGGGCTGATCAACATCGAGTGTGTCAGCATTTATGTCGTCTACTCACTCACTATCACCAAATCTGGCAGAAAATTTCTTTCGCGAAAGGTTTTCATGAATATTCTGTTCAAAGAGTTGGCCCGGCCGAATGTGGCCTTTTGTTTAGAAGCGTCAACTTAGTAATACTCAATCAGATTCGATATCAGTCAAACAACGGAGTGACAGGTGAAATACGTTTAATGACGTCTGTGGAAGGGAAAAGAGCGACCTGTTGTCTTTGCCCAGCCTGCATTCGCCGAATGGACTATCAATTTTCGCAATCACTGCAAAAAGCCGTACTGTGGAGAACACCCTGTGAAGTCATGCATACCATGTAACACCAAGATGTGACACCAATCTCTTTTGATATTTAAGACATTTTTGTAAAATCTGATTTTGATCATTCCCACTACTTTTAAATATACTTAAATGATGAGTTTTAGAAGGCACTGTTTCTTCTGGTAGTAATTTTTACGAAAGCTTACCATCTACAAAACTTTTTGGGAAGCTTACCTTTCTAGGATTTAAAATGATTTCTGAAACCCAAGGGTCCTTTTACTGGAATAAAAAGCTTTTTAAATCAATACACAATTTCAGCGTAAAGAGCGAGGCATTGAGGAGTGGGCGACCCCTTTCATAAACAAGACAATTATTGTTTGTTTTAATTTTTAATATCGATCCTTACTTCAGTACAAAAAAACTGTTTGTTCTATTTTATCATAAGCAGCACAAAAGCGCTGCCTAAATAAAGAATGAAGTTGGCACAATGTATTATTTTTTTATGACCACTTAGCATAGTAGGAGTTGTCGTTGAAACTTCAAAAGGGACTCATTCAATTGGAAATTCAAAGTTCTAGTGCCCTTTTTGAAAATCAAAAGCGATTGATGGGCAACCAGCCCCCCTCCCCCACGCCCATAATTTCCCCAAACACATCAAATAAAAATTTGGAGATAGCCATTCTGTCCAGCATAGTTGAAACGTACAGTAATTATGTCTTTGGGGATGACAGCATTTCATTGCCCCCAAGGCAAGGGCAATAAGTTAAACTAGTTTCCCATTATTAACATATAAGTTCATAGAGAAGGGGTGGCCATATAAGGTTAAGAGGGAGCTCATATGATTGGAAATCAGAAGTTCCAGTGTCCTTTATGAAGTCAAAAGGGATTGGAAGGTAACTAGCCCCCCTCCTCCCCATGTCCTCTTTTCCCCAAATCCATCCAAAAGAAATTTTTAGATAATCACATTATTCAAAATAGTTCAAAGATCATATAACAAGGACTTCAGGGTCGAAACGAACCCCCAGGGCCTTGGGGCAAAGATTGTAATCTATACCCATGGGTATATAAGTTTTAATGGAAGGTTGGTCATATAATCTTTAGCAGAGCCTCATTTGATTAGAAATTAAAAGTTCTATTTCGTTTTTAGGAGTCAATAGGGATGGAGGTTAAATAGCCATCCCCCAGAAGCCATTTTTTCCACAAACACATATGATTGAAATTATAAGATGGGCATTTTGTTAAAAATAGTTCAAAGAACATACAACAATGCTTCTAGAGCTGGTTAAACTCCCCAGAGCCAAGAGGCAAGGACTGTAAGCTATGCCCCAGGGGGAAAATGAGGCTCTTATAGAATGGGCGGTCGTAAAAACTTCAGATGGGGTTCATTTGATTGGAAGAATTGGAATTTCTAATGCCCTTTTCAAAAGTCAAAAGTAATTGACTCCATGCTCACATTTTCCCAAAATACACCCAATCAAAATTTTGAGATAGCTATTTTGTTCAAAATTGTTGAAAAGTGCGGTAATTGTGCCTTTGGTGATGTCAAAACCCCTAAAACCCTCTGGGCGAATATTGAAATTTAAGCAATGCCTTCAATGTTTACATATGGTATATGTTATTTAGAAAAGTGGAGTTTTCCACAAGAACGAAAAGCATCTAGGTGAGTAGGGAAGGTATCTCCAGGGCGACACCCCTGCTGCCGTCTGTAAGTGAGTCTAACGCTGGGCTAACATAATTTATTCAAGGATTATTGATCTAGTCTAATGGGGTCAACGGCCCCCTTTTTAAAGGTCGATTTATTTGTTGTTTCTAGGTGTAATGACTCCGGGGCGAAGTTTGCAAATGCGCATTAATGAGAAGAGATGTATTGATCGACTCGAGGGGGAGGTGGATTTCTGAGAAATTGATCTACATAAGAGAAGGGGAAGTGGATTTCTGAGAAATTGATTTACATAAAAGAAGGGGAATTATTGATCCACGAAGGGGGACAAATTTCTGAGAAATTGATTTGCATAATCGAGGGGAATAATTGATCCACGAAGTGAGACAGATTTCTGAGAAATTGATTTGCATAATCGAGGGGAATTCTTGATCCACGAAAGGAGAATTAAGAAACATTATGGCTTCTTTGATCTTTAGGTCTGAGGGATAAATGGTCTTTAGTGACAGAGATAAATTGATATTCTATTTTTAATAATGGCTTCTCTGATCTTTAGGCCAGAGAGATAAATTGATATTCTATCAAAGTCATAATAGTGTAGCTAGGAACACCCTCGAAATGAAGACAGATTGAATATATTTTACGCAGGAAAAAGTTTCCTAGGACTTTCAAATGTGACAGCGCAGGGATGACAAAACGATGGAACACGCAGAAATTACTTTTAGGGGATTATTTCTGCGAAACAGTTTGAGGTATTTTAGAAGATGATTTAGGCGAAACAGTTTGAGACATTTTAGAAGATAATTTTAGAAGATGATTTAGAAGATGATTTGAGGTGAAACTCTGTGGTCGTTATAATACAAAAGTTCTATTTGAACAATGTTGTGAGGTCCCCTACCCAAACCCCAAAGGGCCCCCCTACCCCAACCCCAAAGGGCCCACCGGGCACCCAAAGGCCCCCCGTGCTCCCAAATGGCCCCTAGTGCCTCCAAAAGGCCCCCGGGGTCCCCTCGGTGCCCCCAAAGGGCCCCTGGCACTCCCAAAGGCCCCCGGTGCCCCCAATGGGTCCTTCCGGGTCCCCCCAAGGCCCCCCGAGCCCCAAAGAACTCCCCGGGCCTCCAAAGGCCCCCCAAGGCCCCCAAAGGCCCCCCGAGCCTCCTCCCTTTCTCCCTCCCTTTTTTGAATTTTTTTAAGTTTTTACGGACTGAATTTTTTAGACTTAGAAATTATCCAACATTTTTCCATTTTTTTTTAACCAATTGACATAGAGTTTTAGCCTAGAGTCTTAGCTTAGTTTTATTTAGAGTTGAAGTTTGGTTTAGTTATAGTTAAGAGTTTACAATTTTTACTTAGAGTCTTAGCTTAGAATTTTTGTTAGAGTTCTAGTTTAGTTTAGTTTTATTCATGAGTTTAGAGTTTTAGCTTAGAGTCTAAGCGTAGAGTTTAATTAGAGTTTTAGTTTGGTTTAGTTATAGTTAAGAAATGGGAGTTTTCCCTTAGAGTTTTGTCTTAGAGTTTTAGTTAGAGTTGAAGTTTACTTTAGTTATAGTTAAGAGTTTAGAGTTTTAGCTTAATGTCTTAGCTTAGAGTTTTTGTTAGATTTCTAGTTTAGTTTAGTTTTAGTTAAGAGTTTAGTTTTTAGCTTAGAGTATTAGCTTAGAGTTTTTGTTGAAGTTCTAGTTTAGTTTAGTTTTAGTTAAGAGTTTAGAGTTTTACCTTAGAGTCTTAGCTTAGAATTTTAGTTAGAGTTGGAGTTTAGTTTAGTTATAGTTAAGAATTTAGAGTTTTAGCTTAGAGTCATAGCTTGGAGTTTTAGTTAAAGTTGTAGTTTACTTAAGCTTTAGTTAAGAGTTTAGAGTTTTAGCATAGAGTCTTAGCTTAGAGCTTTAGTTAGAGTTGAAGTTTAGTTTAGTTATAGTTAAGAGTTTAGAGTTTTTAGCTTAGAGTCTTAGCTTAGAGTTTTTGTTAGAGTTCTAGTTTAGTTTAGCTTTAGTTAAGAGTTTCGAGTTTTACCTTAGAGTCTTAGCTTAGAGTTTAGTTAGAGTTCTAGTTTAGTTTAGTTATAGTTAAGAGTTTTAGCTTAGAGTCATACCTTAGAGTTTTAGTTAGAATTGAATTTTAGTTTAGTTTAGTTTTACTTTATAGTTTTAGCTTAGAGCCTTAGCTTAGAGTTTTAATTAGAGTTGAAGTTTAGTTTAGTAATAGTTAAGAGTTATGAGTTTTAACATGTTACTTTAATACTAACATACTTTTACTGAACACACACAAATTTCTCTTAGAAATAATATTTTTCATCAGTGATATTTTCATCAGTGATAACACGTTTTCTGCTTGAAATAGCAAGTTTTCTGTCAAAGATACCAATTTTTTTCTTAGAAGTACCTTTTTTTGATGGTGATAACAACTTTTCTGTCAGAAGTAGCAAGTTTTTCTTAACACTAACAAATTTTCTCATCGAAGTAACAACATTTTACCTTAAAACTAACATACTTTTACTGAACACACACAAATTTCTCTTAGAAATAATATTTTTCATCAGTGATAACAACTTTTCTGTCAGAAGTAGCAAGTTTTCTGCCAAAGATACTAAATTTTTTCTTAGAAGTAAAAATTTTTTGATTGTGATAACAACTTTTCTCAGAAGTAGCAAGTTTTGCTTCACACTAACAAACCTTCACATCAAAGTAACAACATTTTACCTTAAAACTAACATACTTTTACTGAACACACACATATTTCTTTTAAAAATAATATTTTTCATCAGTGATAACACATTTTTAGTTCGACATGGCAAGTTTTTTGCCAAAGATACCCAATTTTTTCTTAGAAGTAACAATTTTTTGATTGTGATAGCCACTTTTTTGTCAGAAGTAGCAAGTTTTACTTAACACTAACAAATTTTCTCATCAAAGTAACAATATTTTACCTTAAAACTAACATACTTTTACTTAACACACACAAATTTCTCTTAGAAATAATATTTTTCGTCAGTGATAACACATTTTCAGTTCGAACTAGCAAGGTTTGCTTAATACTAATAAATTTTCACATCAAAGTAACAATATTTTATCTTAAAACTAACATACTTTTACTGAACACACATAAATTTCTCTTAGAAAAAATATTTTTCATCAATGATAACACTTTTTCAGTTCGAACTAGCAAGTTTTGCTTAACACTAACAAATTTTTCTGTCAAAGATACTTTTTTCTTAGAAATAACAATTTTTTGGTTATGATAAAAAGTTTTCTCTTTGAACTAGCAAGTCTTCTGTCAAAGACACCAAATTTTTTCTTAGAAGTAACATATTTTGATTGTGATAACAACTTTTCTGTCACAAGTAGCAAGTTTTGCTTAACACTAACAAAATTTTCTGTCAAAGATACTTTTTTTCTTAGAAGTAACAATTTTTTCGTTATGATAAAAAGCTTTCTGTTCGAACTAGCAAGTTTTCTGTCAAAGATACCAAATTTTTTCTTAGAAGTAAGATTCTTTGTTTGTGATAACAACTTTTCTGTCAAAAGTAGCAAGTTTTGCTTAACACTAACAAATTTTCTCATCAAAGTAACATCATTTTACCTAAAAACTAACATACTTTTACTGAACACACACAAATTTCTCATAGAAATAATATTTTCATCAGTGATAACACTTTTTCTGTTCGAACTAGCAAGTTTTCTACCAAAGATACCAAATTTTTGCAAAACTTGCAAGCTCAAGCAGAAAATGTGTTATCAATGATGAAAAGTGTTATTTCTAGAGAAATTTGAGTTTGTTAAGAAAAAGTATGTTAGTATTAAGGAAAAGCTGATGCTTCGAAGTGAAAATCTGTTAGTGTTAAGTAAACGTTTGGTAGTATTGAGGAAGAATGTTGTTACTTTGAAGAGAAGATTTGTTAGTGTTAATCAAAACTTGCTACTTCTGTCAGAAAAGTTGTTATCACAATCAAAGAAAAGTTACTTCTGAGAAAAAATTTGGTATCTTTGACAGAAAACTTGCTAGTTCGAACAGAAAACTTGTTATCACTGATGAAAAATATTATTTCTGAGAGAAATTTGTGTGTGTTGAGTAAAACTTGCTACTTCTGACAGAAAAGTCGTTATCACAATCAAAAATTGTTACTTCAAAAAAAAAATTTGGTATCTTTGGTAGAAAACTTGCTAGTTCGAACAGAAAGCGTGATATCACTGATGAAAAATATTATTTCTAAGAGAAAATTGTGTGTGTTAAGTAAAAGTATGTTAGTTTTAAGGTAAAATGATGTTACTTTGATCAGAAGGATTGTTAGTGTTAAGCAGAACTTAATACTTCTGACAGAAAAGTTGTTATCACAAACAAAAAATGTTACTTCTAAGAAAAAATTTGGTATCTTTCACAGAAAACTTGCTAGTTCGAACAGAAAACTTTTTATCATAATAAAAAAATTGTTACTTCTAAGAAAAAATTTGGTAACTTTGGCAGAAAACTTGATTGTTGTGACAGAAAAGTTGTTATCACTGATGAAAAGTATTATTTCTAAGAGAAAATTGTGTGTTTTCAGTAAAAGTATGTTAGTTATAAGGTAAAATATTGTTACTTTGATGAGAAGGTTTGTTAGTGTTAAGCAAAACTTGCTGCTTCTGCCAGAAAAGTTGTTATCACAATCAAAAATTGTTACTCTAAGAAAAAATTTGGTATCATTGGTAGAAAACTTGCTAGTTCGAACAGAAAAAGTGTTATCACTGATGAAAATATTATTTCTAAGAGAAATTTGTGTGTGTTCAGTAAAAGTTTGTTAGTCTTAAGATAAAATATTGGTACTTTGATGATAAAATTTGTTAGTGTTAAGCAAAACTTGCTACTGGTGACAGAAAAGTTGTTATCACAAACAAAAAATTGTTACTTCTAAGAAAAAATTTGGTATCTTTGGTAGAAAACTTGCTAGTTCGAACAGAAAGCTTTTTATCATAACGAAAAATTGTTATTTCTAAGAAAAAAGTATCTTTGGCAGAAAAATTTGTTAGTGTTAAGCAAAACTTGCTAGTTCAAACTGAAAAAGTGTTATCACGGATGAAAAATATTATTTTTATCCAAAAAGCTGTAAAGTAAAGTTGTGGGTGAAAAGGATGGATGCTTCAACTTCTAAAATGGGTTTAGGAGGGACATTAAGAAAGGTACTTGCTCTGAAATGCCTTTTGAAAAGTATTGCTTGGTGTTGAGATATCCAAAAAGCTGCAAAGTAAAGTTGTGGGTGAAAAGGATGGGTACTTCAAGTTGTAAAATGGGTTTAGGAGGGCCATTACGTAGAGAACTTGTTCTAAAAAAATATATTGGAGGGGACCCAAAAGGTTGGGGGATGGGGCACTTCTGTGTCTCAAATGCGCAAATAAAAAAGTATTAAAAAATAATGGTGGGCAAAAAAGTTGGGGGGACCCTTTGGGGTTGGGGTAGAGGACCCTTTGGGGTTGGGGTAGGGGGGTCGGAGCCTTTTGGGATTGGGGTAGGGGGGTTGTTGGTGTAGGGAACCTCACAACACTGTTCAAATGGAACTTGTGTATTATAACGACCACAGAGTTTCACCCTCAAATCATCTTCTAAATCATCTTCTAAAGTCATCTTCTAAAATACCTCAAACGGTTTCGCTTAAATCGTCTTCTAAAATGTCTCAAAACGGTTCGCCCAAATAATCCCTAAACGTAATTTCTGCGAGTTCCTTTTGTTTTGGCCTCCCTGCGCTTTCACATTTGAAATTCTAAGGAAACTCTTTCCCGCGTTAATCTCTTCATCTCATAAATGTTCCTAGCTACACTATTAAGGTTTCGTTAGAATATCAATTTATCTCTCCGACTTGAAGATCAGTGAAGCCGTATTTAAAAATATAATTTCAATCTCTTTAGACTCCTGCATAGTTCCAAGATAACAAGTGATGTCATTTCTACTTCCTGACACTAAAGATCAACGAAGCCTTATTTAAAAAGTTAAAAAATAGAAAATTAATTTTTCTCTCTGACCTAAAGAGCATTTATCCCTCAGACCTAAGATCAAAGAAGCCATACTTGTTTCTTTATTCTCTTTTCGTAAATCAATAATTCCCCTCGATTATGCAAATCAAGATCTCAGAAATTCTCTCCCCTTTCATGAATCAATAATTTCCCTTAGAAACAAAAAATAAATTCCCCTTTCTTGAATCAATAATTCCCCTTAGAAACAACAAATAAATTCCCCTTTCTTGAATCAATAATTCCCCTTAGAAACAACAAATTAATTCCCGTTATCGGATCAATACAATTCCCAATCGATTACGCAATCAATTTCTCGGAAATCCATTTTCCCCCTCGAGTCCTAGATCAATATATCTCTTCCCCACCGTTAATGTGCATGTGCAAACTTCGCCCGGAGACAATTCTCCTGGCTGAACTCCAAAAAATCAATTTCTCAGGAATTCTCTCTCCTCGATTACGCAATGAATTTCTCGGAAATCCATTTCCCCTAGGGAGTCTTTGCCCATATATGGTGTCATCGTGGGATCAATTGGGTCATTCCTATTCAAGTTTCCCATTTCAGGTCAACTAGAGGAGGTGTGAAACTAAATTAAACACTACTATTTGTGTCCAGATTTTTAAAAGGGTGTATCTTGTAAAAAATTTCTGAAACTTTTTCTCCAGCATACAAATAGCAAGCCAAACCATAAAGTCTGAAAAAACGAAAAGATTTAAAGTATTTTTTTCTTTTTCCCTGAAAAGACTATGTCAATATAAAACGAACAGAAATTAATAAAAAAAGCCTTTTCAACAAAATAACCTTTTCAAAGAAAAGTAAATAACTTCATTAATCCAAAAATAAGCAAAAATAAATTCAAATAATCTACCAAGCGTGAAACTACCACAAATCAGCATCGATAAATAAATGAAATCCAAAACAAACAGAAATTAAAGTAAATAGCCGAGTCACAACTCAAAACGAGAAGAAAATAACATAAGTTGGGCTCAAAAACCCTATGCCTTCCCAGAGCCAAAACATAATTTGCAGTTTACTGAAAAAATATAAATGTTTTTACTTTTATAACTTTAATAAATCAAATAATATTAACATTTTGATTAATAAATATCAGTGTATGCATATTAAATTGAAAATGCACATTAATTTGAATTTTTTCAGTAAAGTACAAATTATGTTCTGGCCTTGGGAATGCATAGGGCATAGACATTGGGAAGGAATATGTATTATGAGTGTGACAGGGTCCATACCCCCAGTTAAATTTTTTTCTGGTTGTGAACGAGAAATGGACATAGAATCGTAATGAACATGACAGGGCTCCATACCCCTCGAAGGGGAGAAAGGAGGGGTGGGTGGGGATGGAGGTAACTTTTTAAGGGGGTATTTTTTTACTTTTTTCAACTTTTTTTTTACCATGTCTTAAAATGATATCAAATATGCTTATAGAAAAAAAACCACATGTGATATTTCAAAAGTAAATGATGAGGTTGATATAAATGTGTCAGTCGTATTTTTTTTATTTGAAAAAATGTTTGTAGTGACGTTTTTTAACTTTTTTTCCATGTCTTAATAATAACATTAAATATACTTATAGCAAAAAAAATCACCTGTGATATTTTAACAGTAAAAGGTAAGGATGATATAAATATGTCAGTCGTGATTTTCTCTATTAGAAAAATAATGTTTGTAATGATATTTTTTTGTTTTTTAACTTAGTTTTACATAGTAATTTGAATTTTTTTCTTGAAAGGCTAATAAAAAATATTTTTTAAACTTAGGATTTTTTGCTTGAGCTTGGAAATTTGAAATTAACTTCCAGATTTTTTTTAACTCTAGGCAAATGAGCAATTAATTCTTTCCAGGAAATTCCAAGTTCATTTAAGTCCTTTTGTTATAACCTCATGAAAATGACATATGTATACTAACCATGATATTTCCTTTTAGAAGCTTGTCAAGAAAGTGTGTATTCACGATAAAATAGAATGCTGACAAAGAGAAATATCTGAATTGTGAAACAAGCATTAATAGGGATCTTAAAATTTATGCATGCGTTGTCATGACAGTGAAGAATTAGATTCCTCTGGAGTTCCCAAGAATTTTCGTTGTCAAAAAGGTGGATATGTGAGAGTGAGATCTCCAGAGATGGCAATGCTGAAAGGGAATGCAAGCCTGTAAATAGTAGTTGACGATGAGGGTTAACTTCTTGCTACTACTGCTGGTCACACTTTACCCGTTGATAAACCTTATCAACATCTTTCTGGTATTAGCATTCAAAAAGGAGAAGACAGGCGTACTCTTTCTCCAATATTATAAGCCACATCCTATCTATGTGCCGAAACTGTAATCCATGTAAAAATCACTTCGTATTAGATTAAAAATCACAAATAAACAAATACCACCATTAGCAGATAATATCACTAAAGAATATAAAGACAAACCAATGAATAGCAAAGCATCGCCTTAGCATTTTTTTTTACAACACATTGGATAATGATAGGCAGCGTGCTAGCGTGCCTAAGTAAAGAACGATGTGGACACAATGTGTTTTTTTTTCTCCATACCCGGGCACTTCGTATCGAAGGAGTTGTCGTAGAAACTTTGAAAAGGGCTCATTCGATTAGAAATTGGAGTGGATAGTGCCCTTTTTAATAGTCGAAACTGATTGGAGGGAAACTAGCCCCCCACAGCTATCATTCCTCCAAACACAACCAATAAAAATTGTGATATAGCCATTTTGTTCAGCGTAGTTGATTTCCAGATAGAAAATATCTTTTTGAGGAGGAGACTACCCCACAACCCTCAGGGCAAGGGTTTTAATTTATGGCCTGGGGGCATTTAAGGTTTCTATAGAAGGCGTTGTCGTAGAAACTTCAAAACAGGTTCATTCGATTGGAAATTCAAAGTGCTAGTGCCCTTTTTAATAGTTGAAAGTGATTGGAGGGCAACTTTCCCCTCCCCCCATGCCCATTTTCCCCCAAACACAGCCAATCAAAATTGTGAGATAGCCATCTTGTTCAGCGTAGTTGATTTCCAAATAGAAAATATGTTTTTGAGGAGGACAGTCCCCCAAACCCTCGGGGTAAGGGTTTTAAGTTATGCCCTGGGGGCATATAAGGTTTTTATAGAAGGCGTTGTCGTAGATAGCTTCAAAACAGGCTCATTTGATTGTAAATTAAAAGGGCTAGGGCCCCTTTTAATAGTCGAAAGTGATTGGAGGGCAACTAGCCACCCTCCCCACCCCATCATTGCCCCAAGCACATCCAATCAAAATTTTGAGATAGCCATTTTGTTCAGTGCAGTTGATTTCCAGACATAAAATATATTTTTAAGGAGAACACTCCCCCACAACCCTCAGGGCAAGGGTTTTAAGTTATACCCTGGGGGCATAACTTCTAATCAAAATTTTGAGATAGCCATTTTTTTCAGCATAGGCTAATTGATTTCCAGATAGAAAATATGTTTTTGAGGAGGACACTCCCCCGCAACCCTCAGGGCACAGGCTTTAAGTTATGCCCTGGGGCATATAAGGTTTTCATAGAAGATGTTGTCGTAGAAATCTCAAAACAGGCTCATTCGATTGGAAATTCAAAGGGCTAGTTCCCTTATTAAAAGTCGAAAGTGATTGGAGGGCAACTAGCCCCCCCCCCACGCCCATCGTTCCTCCAAACACGTCCAATCAAAATATTGAGATAGCTATTTTGTTCAGTGTAGTTGATTTTCAGATAGAAAATATGTTTTTGAGGAGGACACTCCCCTAAAACCCTCAGGGCAAAGGTTTTAAGGTATGCCGTGGGGGCATACTAGGTTTTTATAGAAGGCGTTGTCGTAGAAACTTCAAAACAGACTCATTAGTGTGGTAATTCAAAGGGCTAGTGCCCTTTTTAAGAGTCGAAAGTGACTGGAGGGCAACTAGCCCCCGACGCCCATCATTCCCCCACACACCTCCAATCAGAATTTTGAGATAGACATTTTGTTCAGCGTAGGTTAGTTGATATCCAGATAGAACAAATATTTTTTAGGAGGACACTCCCCCACAACCCTCAGGGCAACGGTTTTAAGTTTTGCCCTGGGGGCATATAAGGTTTTTATAAGAAGGCGTTGTCGTAGAAACTTCAAAACAGGCTCATTCGATTCGAAATTTAAAGGGCTAGTTCCCTTCTTAATGGTCGAAAGTGATTGGAGGGGAACTAGCCTCTCCGTCACGCCTATCATTCTCCCAAAGATCCAATTAAAATTTTGAGATAGCCATTTTGTTCAGCGTAATTGATTTCCAGATAGAAAATACGTTTTTGAGGAGGACACTCAGGGCAGAAATTAACATAAGTTGGGCGCGAAACCCCTATGCCTTCCCAAGGCCAGAACAAAATTTGCACTTTACTGAAAAAAATATAAATGTTTTTACTTTTATAGCTTTAATAAATTAAATAATTTTACCATTTTGATTACTAAATATCAGTATATGTATATTTAACTGACAATGCACATTCATTTGTATTTTTTTTCGTAAAGTGCAAATTTTGTTCTGGCCTTGGGAAGGCACAGGGGTTTTGTGCCCTACTCATCTTAATTTCTGCTCGTTTCGATTTTGACTCGGTTATTTATTTTAATTTCTGTTCGTTTTGGGTTTCATTTATTTATCGATGTTGATTTGTGGTAGTTTCGAGCGCAAAACCCCTATGCCTTCCCAAGGCCAGAACAAAATTTGCACTTTACTGAAAAAAATATAAATGTTTTTACTTTTTTAACTTTAATAAATCAAATAATATTAAGATTTTGATTATTAAATATCAGTAAATGTATATTAAACTGACAGCCCGCATTAATTTGTATTTTTTTCAGTAAAGTGCAAATTATGTTCTGGCCTTGGGAAGGCATAGGGGTTTTACGCCCAACTTATGTTAATTTCTGCTCGTTTTGAGTATGACTCGGTTATTTATTTTAATTTCTGTTCGTTTTGGGTTTCATTTATTTATCGATGCTGATTTGTGGTAGTTTCGAGCTTGGTAGATTATTTGATTTAATTTTTGCTCAATGTTTGTTTAATGAAGTTCTTCACTTTTCTTTGAAAAACTTATTTTGTGGAAAAAGTTTTTTGATTAATTACTAAACAAAACTTTAATAATTAGTAAATGATAATCATGAATTAATCTATATTTCAGGGAAATCTCAACCAGGAAGAGGCTCCTCAGACGCTTTGGATAGAAATATGGTTATCATTCTTACACGGAGAGCAATCTCACTTTTCCTCTTCGATACTTTAAATTTTACGGTTATATCAGGGACAATCTTAAACAAGCGTACCTTATGCCAAGTGATATACACATACTAAATGATACTTTAAATGCAACTGTGAAATATATTAAAGAGAGTAATTGGAACCAATATGAAAAAAATAGTGTGATAAGTATGTTATTGTTGTTTTTTATTAAATAATAGAAAAATCGAGTCTAAGATAGGTTAACAGGGTTTTAACATGGTCTGAAAGAGATGAGCAGGAATTTTTCAAAAGTCCACATACAGACACACATACAGCTACACACACAAACACACGCACACACATGCACACACACACACACGTGTACAAACAAACACACAAACACACGCATACACACACACACGCATATACACAAACACACACACAGTACCTAGTTTATTGTATGTTTTCAATCAGTATTTTTTAACATTGGAAGGATAAACACATGATTGGAACATATGACACTAAATTTATTGACTTGAAATCATCAACTTATGGAGTTATATTTGAATGTGCACTTTTGATATTGACCGAAGAACATAAAGAAATTAAATTTTATCACTGGAAAGTGAACTATAATATGTTTGACTGTAATAAAAGCTTGTGGAGGACTACATTACGATATTTGAACCGAATTCTGTTTTTGTAGTTTTAGTTACTATTTGGCCAAGTCACTCCTTATTTACAGTTCGTTACCACGAACTGTTTGATACTGTCTAGGTATGTCAAGTTATCCAATTGATCAAAATTCTTGTCACCCAGCATCATATTTTCATCTTAACTCATTCTTAGCCTTAGCGACATGGTCTTATTATTGCTATGGAGTAACTGTTGCTTCCAGATGTAGTGAAGTCAACTGATAATTTTGAAGTTTTATTAGCTGTTACCAGTTGTAGTAATAGGTCCCGTGTTCTGGACTTTCACGAAAGATCTCGAGGTCCTAAGCTTTGATCTTGAGATTCCCTCCTCAATATCTAGCAAAGCCAACTAAATTAGTGAGAATTAAGCGAATAACCTGCTGAGTCTTAGAGAGGAACAATTAGGTTCATAATTGATTATAAGGGTTACAAAATTATTTTAAGGTACTTGATTAAAGGGTCACAGGCAAAACATCAGCAAGTAATCAGTGAACATCCAATAATAAATCAAACAAAGACCATAACACTTACACTCAAATCAATCTGGTTAGTCCAAAATTATGGGTTATCCTTACGGTATAAAACGTTCAAGGCTCAAAGAACCCACTTATCTCCAAGTTGTGGCATATATACTTTATGCCTCGACCCTGCATCCCGTATCCTATCAGGAAAGTGGGCATTTCAAAACTCTGTATCTCGCCTCAAGTCCTGTAGGCACTCAGTAATGTGAGCATTTCAAAACTTAGTATCTTGCCATACGTTCCATAGGTTCTCTGTAAAGTGGTTATTTCAAAAGGTTTCAAAACGTTTTAAAACCTTCAAACTACGCAATTTGCATGTTACGTCTTTTATTGTATTTTTTTTTCAAAATTAAAATCAATTTTTGACTCTTTATATTGTCAACTTTATTAGATTAACATTAATTTTTCAAACCAATTCTTGCACCCTGAACTTAAAAAACTTCTAAAGATTCATTTATATTGCTAAGTCTTTGATCTACGCTGCATACATCATCAGAACACTTTATGTCAAAGAGAGTCTTACTTCTCTAATTTATTCCATGTTTTCCCAATGTCTTTGCTGTGTTACTTAGGATAAACTCCATCAAAATGATCCACATAAATTGGGATTGAACCCAATCCTGCTCAACTCCTGATTCAACTACAAACCAGCTACTAAACTCATTTCCTAACTTAACCCTAGCAATATTATTCTCGTGCATAGAACAAATCACTTTAATGTATTTGTCTGGTATAAAACCTTCGTTAAAGTTCTCTATCAGCTGAATCAGACGCTCGCTCATAATCTTTAAAATTGAGGTCAAAATATGCTAAATAAATCAGGCACTTCTCAACTATGAATCTGAGAGTGCATATTTGGTCGACATATCATCTACGCTTGCTAAAATCACACTATTCTTCTCTTAAAACCTTATATACAGCATCTCTAGGTCTAAGAGTATCATAATACTAATGTCTCTACAATTACCACACTCACTCTTATCACCTTTTTTCAAAGAGGGGATTAATTATGGTTTTCCTAAAATCGCTAGGTACTTCTCTTTTTCGAAAATCATATTTACAGTTTTCAGTAGCTTATGTGTAACATCATAACCACCATATTTAAGAATCGTATTTACCATACTATCAGCACCTTGGTTATTATTATTTTTTAGTACTTTTAGTCTTGTCCCTAATTCCTCCTTCTCATCCAAAGCGCCACAAACTTTTTCATTCATTTCTATATCTTTGCTGTAATGATCGGCCCATCTCTTTAACTCTTTCCTTATCGTTAATTGTGGTTCCGGTCCTATAATTAACATAAAAAAGTCTAGATAGACTATTTCTTCTCAATTTATTGACATGCCAGGACAATATTTACCTACTAACCCGTCTATCTGCATCTTCAAGATTTTTGGAAATTTCTTACAATGTCCTTTACTTTATACCTCCTTAGTTCACAATTTTAATGCTTTGTTCCTCTTCTTTAAGTTTATCTTATTCTAATCTGATCTATCACTCAAATACGAACTTGTTCTTGTACGAACCCACTTCTTTCACTCAAACGAATCATCACTCAAACGAAAGTGGGTTTCACTCAAACCCACTTTTATCACTCAAACGAATGGGTTCTTGTACGAACCCATCTTCTCTATTCAACATAAGGCATTTTCACCAAATTTCTAGCTGCACTTCTATCTTTCTTCCTTAAGATACCATCAGCAAATTTACAAGCTAATTTCCTATAATTGTTCCATCCATATTCTACTTTGTCAAATTTTTAACTCTCCAGTTTAGTGTTCAACTCTTCCTATAAAGTTTTTCTAAAATTCTCATCCTGGAGTCTACCAACGTCATAGCTTCTCAAAAGGTGGTTACCCTTCCTATACTTCAGATTTAAATTAGATCTTGATCTTTACTTTTAACATCACTAATAGTATCTTTTATCGATCCTGCCAGTCTTTGGCTTACATGTCTTCTTTTAAAAAAAAATTAGTCTCCTTGCAGTTGCATTTTACTGACTCAAATTTATTTTTTTCATTCCTTGTTTGGAAAAAGTTATTATCAAGTAAAGAAAACAACATTTTTATTAATATGTATTTTATTGATAAATAAAAATTACGCACAATAGATTTAATAATAATTTTATTTTTGCCCACTCATACAAAAAAGGAGAAATAGCGGAGTAATGTAAAAGTAGAAAAGGAAAAACAAGAACACTCAGCATCAAAGAACAAAATTAAGTAGTATCTTCTTCATTCGCCCTTGTAGATCAGATGCAGAGGCAAAAACTCGAACACTGTTTCCAACGCCTTTTTTCCGCACTTGTTTTAGTAGAAGGCACAACGACAATTGGGTCTACCATATTTTGAGATCTTAGAACAAATGTGTTTTTCTTGTAAAGCGGGTACTTGAGGTATTTGCAGTATACAGACCAGATTCTTAGTCTGTCAGTTTGCGTGAACCAGTCCCGTAGTGGAGATACATAAAGTAGGTGAGGGAGAGCATCCGCTGCGTAAAGCTTTGTAAGAATCCTCCTGCTTAAGCTAAATTTCAGAGAGACAAGCTTCCCGTAACTTGAACGAATACTCTTGATAATTTTCTCAATTATTAGTTAACGAAAACTTCTGACATCATGACCTTACGTTATTCGCAGGTACTCCATGGCATTAGCAGGAAAAAATTTCATTTGTTCAACCATAACCTATGGAGGACCACTGTTTTGCTGCTTGCTTGCCGAGGTAAAAAATTCCACAAACTCCGTCTTTGGTGGGTTGACCCTTAGACCGATACTTTTGTAAACAGCTATCAGATGATCAAAATTTTCATGTAGAGAAGTAAGGTTGTAGCTTAAATAAGCAGGTCAAGAGCATACTAAAACAGGCCGAGGTCACTTAGATTAATGCTGAATCCTCCAGCAACATTTTTTGTTATTCTGGATGTTAGGGTATTAAAAAGGATGGGTTTAAATACAGATCCTTGTCAAAGATGTTGAACAAGTCTAATCCGTCTAATCAGATAATCCGAAGTCTAATCTAACTTTCGAATACTGTCTGAGTACCAGAAAGATAAAAGTGCCACGACATGAGCATTCACACCAAACTCGAGTAATTTCAGGGACACCTGAGACTGCCCAACTGAATCGAATGCAGTGAGATTTCTACGTTCCACATGAAGAGGGACGGTCCCATTCTGTAGGTATTGTCAATAGCTTTCTTTAAAAGCCTATGAACCAACGTGCAACTCAGGTTTCGGCGGAATTCGAATTGACGATAATCCAATCTACACATCCCCGAATTTATTAGATGTAGAAAGAGCTCGAGGACTTTACTGAGAGCACTGGGAACGGTAATAGGTCTATATCCTGTGCACTGATTTTGATTTTTCCCCTTTTTGGAGATATTTGACAGAATGCCAGCACAAAATGAGTTGGAGACCATACCACAATCGACACACATCTGAAACAGAAGAGTAATATGCTCAAACAAGAGGTCACTGACATGCATTAGGTTATCCGGACAAATACCATCGAGACCAGGTGCCTTTCCGTGTTTTAATTTAAAAACTGTTTTAGCAACAGCTATTTAGGTATCACAAAGGTATTTAGCACTTTTAATAAGGTTTTGAGTTTTTCGTTTAGGCATCTATCACAATCCCGTTCAACCTTAGGGTCTTTGGAACCAAACACTGTAGATTAATGCCTTAAGCACTCCTCTTTCGGAATGTCAGATGAGCACGTTTTTCCACTGATCTGGGATCTCTTGAAGAACTTCCACGTCACTTTTGGGTTTATTGAGGCTTGCTCTGAAAACTTATCAGCTTCTTCGCTTTTCAGTTTATCCGTTAGATTTAGGTAGTCCTTCTTTGTGTTCCAAAATGGTTGAAAGATCACTCCAAACCTGGGCTTATCGGACTCTCTCCAGATATTGTACCACAACTTAGCAATTTTTTTTGGCTTGTTTGACCATGGGACACTTGTCCCAACCTGGTTTTTGAGAAACAAAACGGACCTTACGACAAGGGAGGGCTGATTTTTCTGTAGTTTTTATGGCGTGGCAAATTTCCACATAATAGATGTTTCGCAACCGAACCTTGGACACCGTGCAAAAATAGCTGGTAGGGCTTTTTCAATTTGCTCAGGATTTCGTCACAAGTGTGTTAATCCGGCACCAAATCATTTCTTTCCCAATCAATTTTGATAAAGTGTTATTTGGTTGCGCGGTTGGCAGTGAATTGAAAAAGGACACTGAAAGACAGCCTTAATTGGTCGCTACAGGTTTGGTCAGAGTTAAAGCTTATATTTTTCGTAAGTGGAAAGTTTGTTATCATCCGTTCAATATTACTCGTAGAGCCACTATTGTGTATATATGTAAACTGCTGATCTTTGCACAAAAGGATATTCCATCCGGGAGCACTGATAGAAGGATGTCTTTTAGTTTACCAGGTGAGGAGGGTTTGCACTGGAGTTCCCCACAAATCAGAAAGCGTCTGTTACCGATTCTACACAAGAGTCTGCTTAAACGGCTACACGCTTTAGCGTTTCTCAGAGTGATCGTTATTCAGGTTTGTTGGAAGATATACACTGATAAGAAAAAAGTTAGTTGCCCCTAAAAATTCCACAGAAGTGTAGAATTCACACGATTCGTACTGTCTACAGGGGATCTGGTCGTTGACTATAATAGCAGTACCACCACTAGGTCTTCCATGCTTAAATTGTTGTTTGGCTTTATGTATGAAAACCGATTTGCGCGAAAACGACTGGAACAGAGTAAAATTCTCTTTTGTAAGTAGGTGCTCTTGCACACAAATTACATTATAATCGTAGCAAATTCCACTCAGGTAGCCTATTTTCACATTGTTGTGTCCATATATAATTCGGCAAAATACCTTTAAATTATTCATTTTCGGGATTGAAACGCTTTGTTCATGGCTTTATTAACGGCTGAGCAGATTAGGCTATAGCTTTGGTGATCGTTCTTTCCGTCAGGACAGAGGGCAAATTTGACAGTGATTGATTGGCATGGTGTTTCTCTTGTCGATTCATGGGGCTCTGCACAATGGGGGTAGTGGGGTTGATTCTTGCAGTCTCATGCCAGATATTCGAAAGACTAGCACCTGAAGCACCTTTTTGGGATTTCTTTGAACTTCGTAACTTTAAGGTGAGTGTGCTCAACATAGATACCTTGCCGTATAGGTCTGTCACATGATGATGCATCTGCAAAAACAAGTCAAACTGGTCTTGAAGTACCATATCCTTTAGCTTCTTTGACATGGGGGTTACCAGCTATTATATCTTCTGGGATAGTACCTGGTGGGACGAATTTTGCAACAGTCATGACCTTTTCTCCCTTGTATTCAACTTTAATGTCAGACGTCTTAGATAACGACTCGCTTAGGGCTTGGGCAGCAGAGTCTGTTTTGATATAATCCGCTCAGCAAGACTTTGTCTGCTGAATCTTGTGCTTATGCTCAGGGGTTATAAACTCCTCGATGAACTGTTTATGATTTGAACAAGACTCAGTCTTTTCCGGGGCTAGACAACTAATGAACACCCGAGTGAGAGGTTTTACAGGTGCTGGGAGAGGGACTTCCATTTGGAGTCTGGGGTAGAGCAGCTTTGCATTGATCAATCATTATTTCTAGCTTTTCAACACACTCATTTACGGAGACTGTTATGGTACGTGATAACATCCTTTGGGATACGAGGGATTTAAGAGACTTTTCATATCGTGAACCTGATTTTAAACTTACTGTTATTGAGTAGAGCTTTCATCCTATCATACATATCGCTGAACAGCACATCACGGCCAATTTGAGACCTTCTTTCTTTCGACAGATTTTAATTATATATATTCACAATAATATTCAGCTCATCATGGGCTTAACGAATTTGTTCACGAATAAAGAACTGGACGCCATTGCTGATTACTGAATCTTTCGTAATATCCTGATACCTCAAGCATGTCTCAGCGAAGTTTAATACCGGCCAATATGTGTGTCGATGAATTGCCATCGCCCAAAAATAATGCAAGCAGATCAGAAATCACCAAAGAACAAGGGAAGTTATAGGACCCCCTCACCTTTTCCCCGCAATTTGCGGTCAACTGAATACCGGCTGGTACATTACGGCGTTTTTGGGGGGTTCACTCCCTTATTTTGCTTGTCCGCAGTCAAATGAGAAGCACCTTAATAGTATGGCAACAAAGATGGTGCTATATAAAATTATCACAATAGGTGGCGTGCCAATCTACCTGAGAAAGAAGATGGAGCTGGTAAGAATATCCAGAGAGAAAGACCTATATTAGGAATTATAGAAGGTCTCTCAAATGCTTCTTAACTAAAAATCTATCTTTAGACTGTAGAAATTAATATAGATATAACCTCAAAGTAATGCAGAAACTTTATCCCATTAAGGGCAAAAAAGCAAACTCAGCTACAATAACTCTGTATATAACATAGGTGGCGTCAATTTACGCGTGTAAGTTTTGTGTTTTTACCAAAGCAACAGTCTTTACAACTCTACAAATATTGGAAAGTATCAAAAGTTGGTTGATTTGAGTTAGTTTTGTAAATAGATGTAAAACATCTTGCACAACCTGCAAATTAGTAATTTGTTTATCTGAATTTTCAATTTTGCTCTTATCTTCTGTATGAAAAAATTAGCTGTTTTCAAAATAAAAAATTAGCTTATTTGAAATCAATATTAGCTAAAGAAGTACCTCAACTGCATTTACTTTCAAGTAATACTATTTCTGCTTTTCAGATAAGAGGTCACTTTCTTATTCTATTGTTAGTTTTTTCAGTAAGTAATGCAGATGTACTGAACGCAAAGTATGAGGCTATCAATGGAATACTTTACAACAAAGATGTGCAAATAGATGATAATTTCTGTACTGCCCCTATAGTATAGAAATTAAGCTAGAGCCTGGGAATGTAGTACCAGTGAGTTGTCAATGCGCCCATCCTGACGATGATTATTTACCATCCATTACTTGTAATGACCTACCTAATATTTTTGATGTTCAACCATACTTCGATAGACTGTTTCCGACATACTTAGTCTCTACGATAACAATGTTAAATTCAAACATAAACCAAATTCCCGCTAATGTATTTTTTGATAAACAGTCTATAAAAAAACATGATATTAAAAACTGAGCAGTCAACATAGATTCAGATGCTTTTAGGCTGACGAAACCTACGCTAGAAGTCTTAGAGATACTATAATCCAGAGCTAGAGTACTTTCCTTTTACTAGTATAAAGGAATTTCCAGCATTAACGGCGCTTTACGTTGACACTAATCAACTTAAGAACATAAAAGATCAAGGTGAAGTGTGGGACCCTTCTTATGTAGCGGTGACTTAATTTAGACAATGGTGGCATAGAGACGGAGTTACCTAAGCTAAGACTCCTTCCTGATCTGAAAATTCTAACCGCTCAAAATTCATCAATCGCAGCCATTAGTACCGATTTTCCTTCTGAAAAGCTTCAAATCCTAGAAATTATCAACTTACTGCCTTCAGTCGTTTTCGAGGCATAGCAAATATGCCTTTTTGAAAAACAGGATGCACATAGTATCCTTTGATTTAATTGGACATACCCCTCAACATTCCCAGAAACTACGCCTTAATGCACAAAACCTTTCCGCACACGATTAGAATCAAATATTCCTCTTTCCCTAACCAAAATTCCTGCAATCAAAAAAGGGGAAATTGTACAATTTACAATTATTCACCTGGGGGTTTTGGGGGACATTGCATCCCTGGAAGCTACTAACTTATATTCTATCCGGTGTTTGTGGCTGCATTGGGGCTTCTTCTCTTCTAACTAGTCGTTGAATAAGGCGACGGTATTCGGTTCTATCTGGTGCAAGACGCAGGAGTTGGGTGATGTTCTGGCTATTGAAGTTGTCATACCATCTCTTTCGAGGTTGGCCACGAGGTCGTGTGCCATGTACCCGTCCTTCAAACGTGATTTTGGGGAGTTGATTTGATGACATTCGTTGGATATAACCAAGCCAGAGGAGTTGCTGACTTCTAATTCGGTCCCTGATTAGTGTGTGAGCCGTGGAGGAGTTTACGGATGTCTTCAATGGGGATTATGAGCAAGTTAAAAAGCCGGACCTTCAATTAACTAGATAGTAATTTACTTTTCCAAATTGATGAAACGCTCTTGAAGCTGCTGGTTGCAAGGCCCAGTCTACACCGAATCGATTTTGAGCAATCGTAGTTAGAGGTTAAAAGACTGCTGAGATAGCCAAAAGATTCTAGATTTTCAATTTGATCTCCTTTTAGCTGCTGGCTCTGTGTTGGCTCTGTATGGTTAGCTGTATGGCTCTGGGTGCAGAGTATCTGGATACCCGCAAGACTTTCGTTTTTGTTGTGTTGACAGCCATCCCATTGGCTTCGGTTGCTGACACTATTTCGTTTGTGTCTGTTTGGAGGGGATGTTCATGACTGTTAATTTTCACGATGTCGTCTGCGTACGCTAATTTGTGAACACGTTTCCCTCCAATGGATACACCGTCTGTGGTTTTAGCAAGTGATAAAGCTGTATTTAGAAACAGATTAAATAGATGAGAGGATAAGAGGCAACCCTGAAGAATATCTGCTGACGTCTGGAACTCTTCTGTCAATCCCTCAGGCGTCTCAACCTGGCTACTGAAGTTCAAATACATATCTTTAATAAACGTTACCATGTTTTTGAGGACCCCATAATGCAGAAGTATATGCCAAAGCTCGTTGCACCATACTAAATCGAAGGCCTGTTTAAATTCAATAAAAAGTAAGAGCAATTCATTCGCAATTTCTATATTTTTCTCCATCAGTTGCCGGGTGGAAAATATATGATCTATAGTAGATCGATCTCTTCGGAAGCCGGCCTGATATTCCTCTATACTGAGTTCTGTCAGGGATTTTAGTCGGTCAAGTAGGATTTCGGTGAGGATCTTTGCTGGTTGGCTTGTCATTCAATTTGGTCTGTAGTTATTACAATCGCCTTTTTCACCCTTTTTGTAATGGAGGACAATCATGGCTTTCGCCCAAGATCTGGGGAAGTGGCCGGTTTCCAAGATGCCTACTGTGACTTTATGATAGATTTTTACCAGTTCTTCTGGGCCCGACTTAAGTATCTCTGACTGTATGCCATCTGGGCTAGGAGCTTTATTTGTTTTCAGGGATTGTACAGCAGCAACTACTTTTTCTCGTAATGGTGGTGGACTTGGATCTACTGGGTACTACGGTAGTTGAAAAGACAGTAGAATAGATGAGTCAGGGGTTATTATGGGGTTCAGTTTCTGGAAAAAGTGTTCCTTCCAGCGTTACCGCCTCTCCCCAGAATTTGCGAAGTTGCCCATGTTTATCTAACAGGGTTGTTGCTGCCGTGGGTTTCTTTTTCGACAGTTCCCGTACTTTTTTGTACATGTAGTGGCTGTCATTTTTTTGAAGGCGTCTTTGCATTCATGGCACTTTTCGTTGACGTATTGGCGCAGAGCCTGCCGTACTTTTTTCTCTACTAGACGTTTTAACCTCTTGTATTCATCCTGGCTTTGTTGGTTTTGTTTCTTGGCGTGAATACGTTTTTCAGCACAGACATCAATGACTTTCGGTGTGATCCATGGTTTATCAGAGCGGGACTGTACCCCTAAGGTTTCATGAGCCGTTTCTCTGATGATTGAGGAGCTTTCACCAACCAGACTGTCATTTGTTTCTTTTTTCGATGTTTTTTAGGAGATCAACACGGTATTTTGGGTGGCTAATCTTGGATGGTTGGAGTTTTCGGAGACGCATAAGGAGTTCTGACATGAATAGAACATGGTCTGAGTCAAAATCACCACCGGCCAAAGATGTTGTATTCAGCACTGACAACTTCCAACGCTTGCGGACCAGTATGAGGTTATTTTGTGCAATCGTTTTGAGCAAGCGTTCCAACGCTTGCGGACAGAAATCTATGAGCATTTTCCCCTAAGGTTTTGTCTCCCATGTCCAAACTTGCCAATTACGTCTTCAAAACCTGCATTTGATTGTCCGACGATAGCGTTAAAGTCCCAAATGACGAACAGAACATCCTTCTTGGGCGCTTTGTCTATTTTGTGTTGGAGATGGGCGTAGAACTCTTCTGCATCTTGGTTACTCCGGGAAGAGTCGGGGGCATAAACTTGGATGATGAAAATGTTAGCGATGGATCCCTTAAAACGGGCGGTAATGATACGCTCTGAGAGTGCATTTATGGCAAGTAGAGATTGTTTAGCACGTTTTGACAGTAGAAAGCCAACACCTTGACGGTGAACACTGTTGCTTCGTCCTGGGGTGATGAGGGTTTTCCCGTTCATGGTTTCTATTTCATTTAAAGGAAGGTGGGTCTCTGATAATTTAGTAATACCCCAATGGTAGCGGTCGATTTCATTTAAAATTAATTCCTTTTTTCCCGGTTTAGCAAGTGTTCGTATGTTTAACGTTCCAAGTGAAAGTGATGTCTTTGAGGTAAATATTGGTGTCTTCTCTGACTGGAGAGTCTTCAAATCGGTTAAATAATCGTCGGTTGCCCCTGAAGCGTTAAAAAAACATTAACATTATCATCATCATCATTATTATCTTAAATAATATTATCATTTCTACTATTTATAACTCTAGATATAAGACCGTCGGTTGCCCCGGACGCGGTAGCACAGGTTCTTATTCAATTTTGATCACTATTGAGGCAAGGTGGAATCTAAAGGTCAAAGGAGGGCGGGATTGTACTCTTCCAATCACTTTTCAACATATCCCTTTTACATAATCTTATTCTCAAGTTTCAACTTATACCCTTCGTCGTTCTCGAGTTCCCCTTTTTTGAAAAACTAGATGCACATATATCTTTTAATTTGAACTTTTATAGGAATTTATTTCTGCTTTTTTATCCTTTATTTTATGGAATTTCTTATTTTTTACTTTATTTTAAACTTCTTTTTATGGAAAGTTTATAAAAATCAAATTTATACTAATTTCTATTTCCAAAATCGCAGAACTGGCTATTCCGTTTACCCTTTAAGGCTCCGTGAATAAAAAAACGGCAGAAAACCTAACAGCAGAAGACCCCAACAATCTAGATTGTTGGGGTCTTTTGTTAAGAAGCTAAATTTCAGATTGCGAAATAAATAAAATAAGAGAAAAAAGTATACACTATAACAGGGTACTTTACGCTAGACGGAAAAGAGAAAGCTAGACATTAGAATAGAATTTTGTATAGAAATTGTAGCAAACTCCCTGAGTGTATAAATTCCCCTGACAAGTTCACCCCATGAAAGCTTCCCTCTCCATAGAGAATTCCCCCGTGGAGAAACCCCCAGTAAAAAATTCATCCCCCCCCCGACAATGTATACATACTCCATAATAACAAATACTATGTGTAAAAAATGGCAAATTTTATGACTTAAAGATCTTTCCCCTGGGGCTGTGAGGGGGGGGGGTAATGTTCTATCCAAAGGCATAGATATTGACCTTTTCAACTATGATGATCAAAATGGCTAGCTCAATATTTTGATCGGACGACTTTGGAAAAGGAAGGGGCAGAGGAGGGGGCCAAGTTGTCCTCAAATTTTTTGGTCATTTATAAAGGGCACTAGAACATTTAATTTTTCGAATGAGTTCTTTCATGTACTCTTGGACCACTGGGTTGATACGATCACCCTTGAAAAAAAAAAACAAACAAAAAAACAAATAGACACGCATCCGTAATCTTTCTTCTGGCAAAAAAATACAAAATTCCACATTTTTGCAGATAGGAGCTTTAAACCCCGGCAGTGGGGTTTTCTGATGCGCAGAATCTGAAGGTGTAAATTTCATTAGGATTTTGATACTTTTAGGCAGTGTTTCCTTCTTTTTTCTAAAATCAGCCAAATTTTCTCAGGCTCATAGCCTTTGATGGGTAACACTAAACTTAATGAAAATTGTACAGCCTATTTAAAATCCGTATAATAAGCCAATTCTGTTGATGTATCTATTGGTTTCAAAATTCCATTTTTTAAGAGTTTCGATTACTATTGAGTCAGGTCACTGCTTAATTACAGTTCGTTACCACAAACTGTTTGATCAGATAACCAAATAGTGTTCTTTAGTTGAAACATTTTCGCTTTTTTTCTAGTTTTCTTTTCGTGTTAATTGGGCTATAATAAAAGAAGATATTTATGTATCCATCATCGGTTTTACCATGAAAAAAAAATAATCGGCTATAATCGAAAAAAAATATTTATTTATCCATCACGGGTTTTACCATTAAAAAAAAGAGTAATAAAAGACGGTGACGAAAAGATAAGATGATACTATAAAGTCAAACAAGTGCCTTAGACATATCAAGTTGTTTGTTGGTTTTCTTTAAGTAAATCAATATGGAAGGAGTGAGTTTTTTTTTACAGTCGTTGCACAGTGCTTGTTTTAAATGTCTTAAATGATCACGAGAGAACTTATTCGAACGGAAATCAAAGTTCTAGTGTCCTTTTTCACTGACCAGAAAGAATGTAGGGCAACTAGCCCTTGTCCTACGTTTATCTTTCCCCAAAGACAACCGGTAAAATTTTTAAGATAGTATTTACTCAGAATAGTTGAAAGATCCTATAACTATGCTTTGGGTGAGAACTTGACCATTCATAGTTCTTGAGGAAATGGTTGTCAGTTACGCGGTTTGCCCATATTTTTCTCATCTATATTATCTGTTATTGGGATACATAAGGATATTTTTTGGGGTAACTTTATTTACGGAGGAAGAGGAGGGATGATTTTCCACAGGGTGAATTTTCCATGGGCAGGAAAGTTTCTAGTATGAATTTTTGAGGAGAAATGTTACACAGGCGGGTGGAGGGAAGGGAGTTTCTTGGCATGATTTGAAAAAGGATCAAAAGTTAGATAAATAAAAATTAGTTTTCCAACTGGATGTTAGGACTAGCTTTAAAACTTAAAATGAACATAAATTATTTTATATATGAGGGGGATGCCCCTTCCTCAACTCTCGTTCTTTACGCTAAAGCTTGACTTTTTGTCCTGATTCTTTAGAAAAATTGACTTAAACACAAGGGCAGTTGGTTTTGAAAGAGATGTATTTTAAAAGAATTTTAAGAGTTTAGCGTAAAGAGCGAAGGTTGATGAAGATGTAGCCCCCCCCCATATATAGAATGATTTATGTTTGTTTTATGTTTTAGAGTTGGCCCTTACTTTCAGTTGAAAAGATTTTTTTTTAAGTTAATTCTCCCACAAAAGACACGACTTGTGTTTTTTCTATGTGAGTATTTTCTTACTCGCCCAATTTTATATTAAGTATTTTCTTCATTTGTTTTTAAAACAGTTCATCTTTGACTCTTAGAGCTCGACCAGAATACTAATGCTAGTCTGCATTATATGTAGCATGAAAACTTAATAATTAGGATTATAAAAGACTTAGAGATTAATGTCTGAGTAATTGACGAGATCTTCCGGTATTAAGAAGAAAAAAAAACAGACATGGTGGAATATTTAAAAAAGAGTTTTTATCTTTTAACAATCATTTAAGATTAGCTTTGTGACCTGACCTTAATAGAACTCCGTTTAACTATAGATTTAGTTTAATCAATTTAGTAAAATTAGTTTTTAAGAAGCTGTTTTAACAATTTTAAGAAGCATAGTTAATTATCGCGCAATCCGTTAAAATTTTGATATACAATTCATGATAAAAATAGGAACCTTGTCTACAGGAATCTGTAACGGTGTCAGTAGTATGGATTGGTCTATGTCTTTGCCCATATGTAGTTTTCACTTGAAAGCTGTTTTTATTTACAATTTAAAAAACTTAAAACAAGTTTTTCAAAAGAAAAGTAAAGACCTTTATTAAACCAAAATTGAACAGAAATAAAGTCAAATAATCTTCCATGCGTAGAACTTCTACAAATCACGATCAATACCATAAATGAAACCCAAAACGAGCAGAAATTACGACAAATGATCGAGTCAAACTCAACACGAGCAAAAATTAACATGAGTAGGGCTGACAACCCCCATACCTTCTCAAGACCAGAATATAATTTACACTCTACTGAAAACAAAATATATTTTAAATGGTTTCACTTTGTCGACTTTAATAAATAAAAAGTTATTAGGACTTTAAGTAATTAATATCAGAATATGTACAATATTAAACTGACAATCCATGGTCATTCGTTTTTATTTGTCATTTGGTTTAATGGAGTTCATTCCTTTTCTATGGAAAACTTATTTTGTGGAAAAAGTTTCTTAAATTAACCTCTATTGGTTTTTATTACCAAGGTCCTCTTCATGAAAAAGAAAATATTTATACCTTTTCGGTTTTTTTCTATAATAATCTATATTTTGGCTTGAGATTTAGGCTATATGCTTGAGAAACTCTTTCAACAATTTTAATCTTGACACAAATAGTATTGTTTAATTTAATTTTTTACCTCTTCAAGTTGAACTGAAAACAACATTTCCCAAAAATTCTGTTACTAATTTTTAATTACTCTGTTAACTAATTCTGTATTAGTTTTGGGGAATTAATACCATTCCCAAAAATTCTATCTACACTCTTTGACCCTTACAATCTCCTGATTTTTTTTTTAAATTGTAAAAGCAGAAGCATTAATATCAGTAGCCCAGGAAGATTCAAATTAATACCCCCAGTCATTCTCGAAATGTTGCTGAGGTGTCTTATTGACAATCAGTGGCGTCATTTGGGAGGGGCCAGGAGGATGGGGGGTGCATTAATCCCTCCAATAACTCGGAAAAACACTATAATTTTTATAAGTATCTTTAAAATTATTGCTCGTTTGATGCGTGTGCATTGTTTATTTATATATAATACAATGTTTTTGAATTTAATCGAGTAACCTCTTTACTACTACTGCTAACAACTCATCGCAGCACCAAGCCGCCTGAGGCCAACACAGCTATGCACGCTCCTCCTCCACCCCAGTCTATTCAAAGCCTCCCTTTTTACACCCGCCCACGAAGTTCCCATTTCCTTTAAATCTTTCTTTATGACGTCCTCCCACCCCAGAAGAGGACGACCTGCTTTCCGTTTAGCCCTAGATGGTTGACCGAAAAGAACAATCTTCGGCAATCTGTCATCCTTCATCCGCACAACATGCCCTAACCACCTCAACCTTTCTTTCATTATAGACCTAGAAAGCGGTATTGAACCACATTTTTCGTATAGCCTATTGTTTGAAATACGGTCAGTCAGCCGGGTACCCAGAACAATCCTTAAGCAATTTCTCTGGAAAACATCTAGCAAATCTTCATCCGCTTTTCGGAGCGTCCATGCTTCAGAGCCATATTTGACCACTGTCATCACTGTAGCTTCTAAGATTCTAATCTTGGTTTGCAGACTTATCTTCCTATTCTTCCAGACTTTTTTTAACTGTGAAAAAACACCCTGAGCCTTGGCTATTCTATTTTTAACATCTTCACTGCTCCCACCATCTTTACTGATAATACTACCAAGGTAAGTGAAACTGCCCAACTGATCAATCTTTTCATTACCCAACATCACCTTTTCATCTTCACTTGTTCCTAGCCTTAGTGACTTAGTCTTCCTAACATTAATTTTCAAACCAATACTAGCATCCTGAACTCACAAAGTCTTTGGAATTTCATTCATTCTGCTTACACAATAATGCAGGATGATTAAATCCTCAGGACAATCCAATTCCAAAAGACTTTTCCCTCCCCTTTTGATTCCGTGGTTTCTCATTGCCTTTTCTGTGTTCTTTAAGAAGAAATCAATCACAATAACCAATATAAAGGGAAATAGAACACAAAACTGCTTAACTCCAAATTTAAATACAGAAGCAGCTAAAAACCTCACTTCCTACTTCAGCCGCAGTAGAGTTATTCTCTTAAATAGAACTCATCACTGTCATGCATTTGTCTGGTGTACCATACAAGGATAAAACCTTTACTAAAGCTCCTCTATCAACAGAATCGAACGCTTGCTCATAATCTATAAAAGTGAGGACCAAAGGTGTTTGAAAACTTAGGCACTTCTCAATTATTAACCAAAGATTGAAAATTTGGTCAACACATCCTCTACCTTTTCTAAAACCGCACTGCTCTTCTCTTAAAACTTTGTCTACGGCATCTCTCAGTCTAAGAAGTATCATATTACTAAGCAATTTGCTACCTACAGAGACCAGACTAATGCCTCAATAATTACCACACTCATTTTTATCACCTTACTGATAAAGTGGCTTAATTAAGGTTTTACTAAAATCGTTAGGTACTTCCTCTTTTTCAAAAAACATATTCATACTCTTCAATATCTTATTTTTAACCTCAGCGCCAACATATTTAAGAAACTCATTTACTACCCTATCAGCACCTGGAGCCTTATTATTCTTTAATCCTTTCAGTACTGTTTCTAATTCCTCCTCACAAATCTTCCTTCACATCCAAGGTATCACAAACTTTTTCATTTTCCTCTATATTTTTCCTGCAACTTTATCTCGGTTAAGCAAATTCTCAAAATGTTCGGCCCATCTCGCTTTAGCTTTTGCCTTATCGCTAATTGCCACCCCATTCCTATCTTTAACTGGGACAAGTCCGAATTGACTACTACCTCTCAATTTGTTAATGTGCCAGTACAATATTTTACTATTATGCCGTCTAGCTGCATCTTCTAAATCCTCGGCAATTTTATCCATGGCTTCCACTTCACACCTCCTTAGTTCATATTTCAATGCTTTCTCCACTTTCTTTACATTTCTTTTGTTTTCATGCGATCTATCACTGAGATAATTCTTGTACAATTCATTTCTCCTTTCTATTAAACATAAAGATTTTTCACTAATATTCTTATATTCATTTCCCGATTTCTTCACTAAGACACATTCAGCACCTTCACAAATTATTTTTATAAAATTATTCCAACAATCTTCGACATTATCAAATTTTTAACTATCAAGTTTAGAATTCAACTGTTCCTGGAAATTTTCTCTCAAATTCTCATCCTGGAGTCTACTAGCATCCTAACTTCCCGGTAGGTAATTGCCCTTCCGATATTTCAGCTTTAAATTAACCCTTGACACTACTAGATGGTGATCTTTACTTTTAACATCAATAACAGCACTCCTATATACCCTAGTATCTTGTATTGATCCTGCCAGTCTTCGGTTTACTATAAAATAATAAATAAGGTTTGCTTTCTTACCATCACGTGAATACCATGTTAGCTTATGAGCCATTTTATGACCAAACACCGTATTGGTTATAACTTGATTGTTATACCTACAAAATTGCAAAAGTCTGTATCCATTACTGTTTTTTTTTCCTACACCGAATTTACCTAAGTTAGGATACCATCTGTCCTTATTTCTACCAGCCTGGGCATTGAAATCTACCAGCAATAACATCATATTTCTGCCTGGGACCTTGTCTATTTGCTCCTGCAACTGTAAATAAAATTCATCCGAGTCACTAGTATCTCCATCAGTCGGTTCTACAGGGGCGTATACTACTATAACTGATACCTTGAACTTTCTAGTCAAAAAATGAGCAATTAGTATTCTATTATTAATACCTTCCCAGCCTAAACAAGACTTAGCAGCTTCCTTATTCATCATGAGCCCTACTCCCTGTCTATGTAACCCATCCTTCCTGCCTGAGTAAACAGCTAAACAGTAACTTTATTGCACTACCTCGTGAAAAAGAATGTGCTATTGAAAGACTTAGGGCAGGCACATACCATCTTTACAATTTTTTTCATTGGATTTTTAGTATTTGTTATAAAATAATTTCCCAAAACAAGTGTTCGGATATCTTGAAAACAGATTTAGGCTTGTGCTTTTCGTAGTTGTTCCAATAAACCATTCCCCTGAAAGATATCCCATGCCCCTTGAATTCCTGGATGTGAACCCCCTCTTTGCCTCCCCCCCCCAACAAAAGTTCTGGAGCTACGCTCCTGTCGGCAGCCATACTCACAGTTCCCTTTGATTTTGTTTCAAAGCAAAATTTAGTTGTAACGCATAATGGACAAATTGCATATCTGTGGGGTGTTGACACTCCAAATACCCCTAGAGACATAGCTACTGGATCATTCAACTATGCTGAATAAAATGGCCATCTTAGAATTTTGACTGGATGTGTTTGGAAAATCAATTAGTTTGGGAGAAGGGCTGCATGCACTCCAATCACATTTGGCTTTTAAAGAGGACACTAGAACTTTTAATTTCCAATCGAATTGGCTACTTGAAATGTTTCAATGATATTGCTGGCTATTATAGAGCTCATATACCCTTTTGAAAACATGTAATCCTATAGTTTTTTTCGTTTAGTTGAAACTCGCCTAATTATCCCCTAGGAGTTTAACCTTAATAACCTTAACATCATTAGTTACAGTAACTTTAGTGTTAGTATTTATAGTATACACATAGTGCCTTCTGGTTACAGCGTGTTGTGATTCAATTCACCTCTCCCCTCCAAATTCCATGAAAATTTCACCTTCATACACCTCGGCATATTTGTAATAGTAGTTACATTAGAAGTATTAGTAGCACTAGTATTAGCTTCAATAGTAATATCATTAGTAGCAGAACTAGCAGCCGCAGTAGTATTAATGCTAATACATCTTTTTGAAAATCTGTATATGCATCGCGAAAATTTCATCTTAATGCTCTTAGCGATAGAAGTTGTTGCAAAATAAGTTGTAGTTGAATTAGCAGCCATAGTAGTAGTAGTAAATGTGGCAGTGGTAGCATCAATAGTATGTCATATTGCCTTTGGGTCAAATAATCTATCCCTTTAAGCATTATCTGAAAGTTCCAACTTAATACCCGAATCCAATCATGAGAAACGCTATTTTGACAATGTGTATGCACAAAGTGTCTTTTATTTAGTTCAAATTTCATAATGTGCCATCAATATTGTAAGTGTAGTAGCGTGGTAATAGTAGTAGTAGTGGTGGCATATTACAGCAATAATAGTAAAATGCAAATACTGCCTTTCTGGTCAATTGATCACCTCTCTTATCATTTTTTGAAAGTGCCAAATTAATATACTCAGTTAATCCTGAGTTACATCCTTTTGACAACCCGTATACACATAATGTGTTTTTATTTAGTTCTACACTCCCTTGAACATTCTCTGAAAGTCTTATCTGAATGCCCTTCGTCTTTTTAGAAAGTAAAGGTCAAATATGCGTACCTTTCTCAATAATATATACTATATGTAAATAATGGACGAGTTGCCTAACTAGTTGCCTTGCCCTGAGGACCGTGAAGAGTTTGATATCCCCAAAGATATAATTACTGAACCTTTCAACAATACTGAACATAAACGTTCTCTTACAATTTTGTTGAGAAATTTTTTGGAAAATTATGGGCTTGGAAAGGAAAGGGGGTTGCCCTCCATTCCTTTTTAACTCTTAAAAAGGGCATTAAAACTTAAAAGGGACTCCAATCAAATAAGTCCTATCTGAAGTTTACACGACCACCAGCTCCATAAAAAACATATATAACCCGGGGCACAATTTACAGACCTTCCCCGTTGCTATGAGGGGTTGTTTACACCCTGGAGGCATTCATATGTGTTCTTTGGATTATTTTGAACAAAATGGCTATCCCAAAATTTTGATCAGATGTGTTTGGGAAAAAGATACCGTCGGGGGGACGGGGTGGGACTAGTTGCCCTCTTTCACTTTTGACTCTTAAAAAAAACTAGGACTTAACATTTCCAATAAAATGATCTTCCTCTAAAGTTTATACGACCACCCTTCCCATAAAATCGTAAACGCCCTGGGGCATAACTTAAAACCCCTGCCTCTAGACTCTCTTGGGTTTTGTTAGCCCCAAAAGGGCTTGTTATGTGTTCTTTAGGCTATATTTTGGAATATATATTTGGGATGTGTTTGGAAGAGGTTGCTGGGGGGGGTTAATTGCCCTCCAATCACTTTGACTCTTAAAAAGGCCACTAGAACTTCTGATTTCCAATCAGATGACCCCCTCCGGTGTCTATATAGCCATCTCTTCCATAAGGACCTTATATACCCCGGGGCATAATTTATAGCCCTTGCCCTGAGAGCTGTGGGGGTCATCATCCCCCAAAACATATTTGCCGGCCCTTTCCAGTAAGCTGAACAAAATTGTCATCTGAAAATCTTAATTGGATGTATTTTGGGAAAGGATGGTGGTGGATAGGGAGGGGGGCTTGCTGCTCTCCAATACTACTTCTATACGAAGTGCCCTAGTCTGTAAACGTTGCAATGATTACAAAAATCTGAGACCAAGCAGTATTTGGGACTGTTATAAAGATTTTCTCATTCATAATTGCTAATTAGCATATTTCGAGTATCAAATAAATAAACTTTGTTTTCACATTCATATACAGGTCAGTTGCAATTTGAGAAAAATAAAGATTAATATATGCTAAAATTCCGGCTCTCATTCTCTCAGCTCCTGCTAAATATGGTAGAATGCAACGGCGTCATTTCATTCTGAACTAAGGGAGGGGAGGGCTAAGCAGCCTGTGTGGACGTAAGTTTTTTCAAAAAAAGTAAAGAACTCCATTAAACAAAAAATGAACAAAAATAGAATCAAATAATCTACCAAGGATAGAACTACCACAAATCAGTATCAATAAATAAATGAAACCCAAAACAAGCAGAAATTAATCTGTGTAGGGTTCTAAACCCTCTGCTTTCTAAAAGCTAGAATATAATTTGTACTTTAAAGAAAAAAATTCAAATGAAAAAAATGAGCATTTTAAGTTTAATATACATATGTTGATATTTATTCCTTAAAATCTTAATTAATTTTTGATTTCTTAAAGTTATAAATGTAAATATATATATATATATATATATATATATATATATATATATATATATATATATATATATATATATATATATATATATATATATATATATATATATATATATATATATATATATATATATATATATATATATATATATATATATATATATATATATATATATATATATATATATATATATATATATATATATATATAAAAAACATATATATATATATATATATATATATGTATGTATAAAAACACATACAAGAACAGGAGCAAATATGTGCAAGTTAAAACTCAATAAACCAAACAATTCAGAAAATTAAGCCACTCGTAAACCTCTTTAAATATATCATACAAAAAATCAAAAAAAATACTTCCAAGGGTGGTTCGACGGATAGCTTGTAAGCTTGGAAAAAAGCTTATATGCAGCATCAAGAGGATCTAGCAAGCTGTATCACTCCTGCAGTCCATCATTTCTAGTCCAAGGGGGAACCCGGATAAGAAACTTTAAACCACCGAGATTTACGGATCTTACGTACGGTTCGGTCAATAAGTAATTTCCGAGTTGACTTTACGGATTTACCAATAGACAAACCAAGGTACACAAGATCCTGCAGTGGTACAAGATCGGAATCACCCAGATTTACTCTATCAGGGGTTTCAGAATGGTTAAAATTAAACAATAACACTTGAGACTTAGCCGCATTTAAAGAAAGACTAATCTCATTATAATTCTTAGCAATCTCCCTAAAGCTTTTTGCAAACTAAACACAGCCCTACTTAAGTTAAGAACGTCATCCGCAACACATAAAACAGACACACTAACACCAATCAATATACAGCAAGGCGATAAATCCCTTTGGGCTCTTAGGTTTGCGTTATTATAAATAGTAGCAGAGGTACTGACCCCTTGTTTAATTAAATAAAAAAAAACAAGTTTTTTAAACTGAAAGTAAGGAGCGACATTAAAACTTAAAACGAACAGAAATTATTCCGTATATGAAAGGGGATGTCCCCTCCTCAACGCCTCGCTCTTTACGCTAAAGTTTGACTCTGTCTCACAACTTTATTTTTTAAAACAATAAAAAAATTTAGCGTAAAGAGCGAGGCGTTGAGGAGGCGTTAATTTCTGATCGTTTTTTAGTTAATGCAGCTTTTATTTGCATAAAAATTTTACTTTTCTTTTGCTAAATGGATGTCTTTACAAAGTAACTTACGTAACTAACTTCTATATTCGTATATTTTTCTTCTGGCAAAAAACACAAAGTTGCAGATTTTTGCAGATATGAGCTTGAAACCCATGTAATAGGGTTTTCTGATACGCTGAATCTGACGGTGTAATTTTCATTAAAATTCTTTCACTTGTAGGGGATGTTTCCCCCCTCTTTAAAAAATCGGGTAAGTTTCCTCAGGCTCGTAGCCTTTGATGCGTAATACTAAACTTAATAAAATCTATATATTTAGAATCAGCATTATAAACACATTCTTTTGATACATTTATTGACATCAAAATTCCGTTTTTAAAAGTTTCGATTACTATTGAGCCGTATCGCTTGTTTTTTTATTGTTTTTTTTATTACGTATATGTTATTACGTATATGAGGGGGTTCTCCAGTTAGTCAATAAAAACCTCTTTAAGTTAAAAGTTAAAAAAAATTTTTATTAAAAAAACCCAGAATAACAAAGGACGTTTAATTATAATAGATAGCTCTTTTGAAAGCACTAAAAAAAACTGTAGCGTAAAGAGCGAGGTATTGACTCGGGGGAGAACCCCCTCACACACGTTATAATTTCTGTTCGTTTTAAGTGCTAATATTCCTTCTTACATTTCAGTTGAAAAAACTTGTATTTTTTATTTAATTTCTGATCGTTTCTTAAATAATGCTTGGAAATCCGGCGCCCCCTTCATAGAAATGTCCCTTACCACAAAGAAACATCCTCCACGGCAATATTCCCCAGAGTAACCCCCTCCTCTAGCTCCCCCCCCCTCCAGAAAAAATCCTTCCTGAAAATGGTTGTATACTTCCCAATAACCAATAAATAATGCTGGCAAGTCCGGCGCCCCCTTCATGGCAATTTCCCTTCCCCCATGAAAACTTCCTTCACGAACAGTTCCTCCAACATACCCCCCGCCCCACCCTTCCCTCCCACTACCAGAAAAAAAACCTCCTGAAAACTTCTGTATACTTCCGAATAACCAATACTACATGTTAACATTGGGTAAAGTTCATAACTTTTAGCCCTCCCTCTGGGTACTTCGGGGGATTAAGTCATCCTAAAAGACATATTTACCATATTTTCGACCATGCTGAACAAAATGGCTATCTCAAAATTTTGATCGGGTGACTTTGGGAAAAAAATAAGCGTGGGAGGGGGCCTAGTTGCCCTCCATTTTTTTGGTCAATTAAAAAGGGAACTAGAACTTTTAATTTCCGTTAAAATGAGTCCACCCACTATATTATAAGACCACTGGGTAGATACGATCACCCCTGGGTAAAAAAAAAAAAAAAAAAAAAAAACAAATCAACACGCATCCGTGATCTTTCTTCTGGCAAAAAATGCAAAATTCAATATTTTTGTAGATAGGTGCTTGAAACCTCTACAGTAGGGTTCTCTGATACGCTGAATATGATGGTGTGATTTTCATTAAGGTTCTATAACTTTTAGGGGTCTTTCCCCCTTTTTTTGAAAATCAGCCAAATTTTCTCAGGCGCTCAACTTTTGATGGGTAGCACTAAACTTGATGAAAGTTATATATTTGAAATCAGCATTAAAATCTGATTCTTTTGATATATCTATTGATATCAAAAACCCGTTTTCTAGAGTTTCGGTTACCATTGAGCCGGGTCGCTCCTTACTTACAGTTCGTTACCACGAACTGTTTGATTCCAATGTTCACACGGAGTTCTGAAGGAAGAAGCGACAATCAAATCTTTAAACGTACACGGAGGTGTCTATACATACAATAAAGAAGTCGAAGTACATCAACAGATACCCCCCTTTTAATAGCTCTTGCATAAACTGAGAATGAATTAGAGATCTGAAAGCATTACTATTGTTATCAAACAGTTCGTGGTAACGAACTGTAAGTAAGGAGCGACCCGGCTCAATGGTAACCGAAACTCTAAAAAACGGAATTTTGATACCAATAGATACATCAAAAGAATCAGATTTTAATTCTGATTTTAAATATATAAGTTTCATCAAGTTTAATTATACCTATCAAAAGTTACGCACCTGAGAAAATTTGGCTGATTTTTGAAAAAAGGGGAAAGACCCCTAAAAGTTGTAGAACCTTTATAAAAATCACACCATCATATTCAGCGTATCAGAGAACCCTACTGTAGAGGTTTCAAGCTCCTATCTACAAAAATGTGGAATTTTCCATTTTTTGCCAGAAGAAAGATCACGGATGCGTGTTTATTTGTTTTTATTTTTTATTTTTTCCCAGGGTTGATCGTATCGACCCAGTGGTCTCTAGAATATCGTGGGAGGGTTCATTGGAACGGAAATTAGAAGTTCTAGTGCCCTTTTTAAGAGACCAAAAAATGGAGGGCAACTAGGCCCCCTCCCACGCTCATTTTTTTCCCAAAGTCATCTGATCAAAATTTTGAGATAGCCATTTTGTTCAGCATGGTCGAAAAGATTATAAATATGTCTTTTAGGATGACTTAATCCCTCGAAGCTCCCAGGAGGAGGGCTGAAAGTTATGAACTTTACCCAATGTTAACATATAGTATAGGTTGTTGGGACCCGGCTCAATGGTAACCGAAACTCTAGAAAACGGTATTTTGATACAAATAGATACATCAAAAGAATCAAATTTTAATACTGATTTCAAATATATAAGTTTTATCAAGTTTAATCCTACCCATCAAACGTTACGCGCCTGAGAAAATTTGGCTGATTTTTGAAAAAAGGGGGAAAGACCCCCTAAAAGCTATAGAACCTGAATGAAAATCACACCATCATATTCCGCGTATCAGAGAACCCTACTGTAGAGGTTTCAAGCTCTTATCTACAAAAATGTGGAATTTTTCATTTTTTGCCAGAAGAAAGATCAGGGGTGCGTGTTTATTTATTTGTTTCCCCCAGGGGTGATCGTATCGACCCAGTGGTCCTAGAATATCGTGGGAGGGCTCATTGGTATGGAAATTAAAAGTTCTAGTGCCCTTTTTAAGTGACCAAAAAAAAATGGAGGGCAACTAGGCCCTCTCCCACGCTCTTTGTTTTCCCAAAGTCACCTGATCAAAATTTTGAGATAACCATTTTGTTCAGCATGTTCTTGTATTTGTTTGCGTGTTCTGTAATTTTGTTTTACTTATTCAGTGACGGTAAGCCAAAATAAAAGCTACATTAACTAAAAAACGATCAGAAATTAAATAAAAAAACAAGTTTTTTTTTTAACTGAAAGTAAGGAGCGAAATTAAAACTTAAAACGAACAGAAATTATTCCGTATATGAAAGGGGCTGTCCCCTCCTCAACGCCTTGCTCTTTATGCTAAACTTTGACTTTCTCACAACTCTATTTTTTTAAAACAATAAAAAAATTTAGCGTAAAGAGTGAGGCGTTGAGGAGGGACAGCCCCTTTCATATACGGAATAATTTCTGTTCGTTTTAAGTTTTAATGTCGCTCCTTACTTTCAGTTAAAAAAACTTCTTTTTTTATTTAATATGTACCAATAGCCAAAGGACTATCTGACCTTTCAGCATCCTTTAATATTGCACATAAACTCCTTAAAGCGTGATAGCAACCGAGATGCTGTTGAAACCCAAACTGAAAAGGAGGTATGACACACTGTTGACGAATATCATCAATAATCAACAGCTCAAAAATCTTTGAAAACAGAAACTGTAATGGGCCTATAAGACGAACATTGAGAAAGCGGTTTCCCTTTTTTCAAAACTGAAGTTACAACACCAACAGATAAGCAATCGGGCACAACTTTTATTGTAAAAATCATCTGGAACAATAAAGCGGTATGGTCAAAAATGTAATCACTGGCAAACTCAAAATGGCGTATACAGATCCCATCTGACCCACAAGAAAACTTCTTTTTAGGCTTCGGTATAACCTCTTTAATCAAATTACCTCCAACGATTACCTGCTCAGATCTAGCTCGACTGTTCAAAAGATTCTTAATTTCATCATCAACCTTTTTGGCCTGCGGACTATCAGGGGCTATAAACCGGGCAGAAAAATGAGCCACCCACTTAGATTATTTTGATTCTTAGTAGATTATTTGATTCTATTTTTGTTCATTTTGTGCAAAAAGTTTTTTGATTAATTTCTGTTCGTTTTATACTGACATAATCTTTTCCAGGGAGAAAGACAGAACCTCTTCTGAAGTTAAACAACCATCCCTTCCATAAAAATCTTTAATACCCCCTGGACATACAACCTACAACCCTTACAACCCTTTCCCCTAATCTCTGGGGTTTGTTTCAACCCCAAAAGCGTTTTTACCACTCTTTGGCTGCTAAGACCAGTGGTGCGAAGACCACTCTTTGGCTGCTAATTTTAGTAAAATGTAAAGTGTAGGTGGCATTTAGATTTTTGTAATGTTTAAAAGTAGTTTTTTTAATGTTAGTGCCACTGAGAGGAGAGGAGGTGGGATTTAATTTAAAAAAAAGAAAAAAAAGAAAGCGTTTTTATATGATATTTAGACTATTTTAAATAGAATGGGTATCTCAAATTTCTATTAGACGCATTTTGGGACAATATGACGTGTGTGTAGGTGGGAGAGGGTAGCTGCCCTCTGATCACTTTACTCTTAAAAAGAGCACTAGAGCGTCTGATTACCAATCCAATGAGCCCCCTTTGAAGTTTATATGACCACACTTTCTATAAAAACCCTATATGTCCCCAGGGCATAGCTTACAAACCTTGCCCTGAGGGCTGGGGGGACTTGTTAGCCTCAAAGACGTATTTTCCAGACCTTTCTGATAGGCTTGACAAAATGGCTATATCAATATTTTGATTTGAAGTGTTTGGGGAAATGATAGGCATGGAGGGAGATATTTGCCGTCTGATCACTTTCGACTGATAAAAAAGGCACTATTCCTCTCAATTTCCAATCAAATGAGCCCTTTTTGAAGCTTCTACGATAAAACGTTATATAAAAACATTATATGCCCCAAGGGCATAACTTACGACCCTTGTCATGAGGGCTATTGGGGGAGGGTTGTCATCCTCAAAAGCATAATTTCCAGGTCTGAAAGCATATTTTCAGACCTTTCAACTACGTTGAACAAAATGGCTATATCAAAATGTTGATCGGAAATGTTTTGGGAAAGGATGGGGGTGAGGCGATTCTCCCTCCGAATACTTTCGACAAATAAAAAGGGCAATAGCCCTCTCAATTTCCATTCGGAAGAGCTCTTTTTGAAGTTTTTGCAAGAACACTTTCTATATGATATTATATGCCCACAGGGTATAAATTACAACCTTAGCCCTGAGGGCTGTGGGGGGTTGCCATACTCAAAAACGTAATTTCCGGACCCTTCAACTGCGGTCAGCAAAATTGCTATATCAAACTGTTGATCGGAAGTGTTTGGGGAAATGATGGGTATGGGGGGGGCATTCGCCCTACGATCGCTTTTGGCTGTTAATAAGGGCACTAGCCCTCTCAATTTCCAATTGAATGAGTCCTTTTTTAAGTTTCTTTGACAAAGCTGGCAAAGAACTTTCAACTACGTTGAACAAAATGTCTATCTCCAAATTTTGATTAGATGTGTTTCGGGAGAGGGTGGGTTTAAGAGGGGCATTAGTTGCCCTCCAATCACTTTCGACTATTAAATAGGGCACAAGCTCTTTCAATTTCCAAACGAATCAGCTTCTATGATAATGAAGTTTCTACGACAACGCTTTCTATAAAACCTTATATGCCCCCAGGGCATAACTTACAACTCTTCCGTAAATTTTGCTGTGTGTCATCCTCAAAGAAATAATTTCCAGACTTTTCAACTACGTTGAAAAAAAATGGCTATCTCAAAAATTTATTGGATACTTTTGGGGAAATGGTGGGTCTGGGAGGGGTGTTAGTTTTCCTTCAATCACTTTTGACTATTAAATCGAAAATTTTGACTATTAGATTTCCAATGGAATGAGCCCTTTTTGAAGTGTCTACGACAACTCTTTCTAAAAAACCTTATATGATCCCAGGGCATAACTTAAAACCCTTACCCTGAGGGTTGTGGGGGGTGGGGGGGGTGTATCATCCTCAAAGAACTAATTTCCAAAACTTTCAACTACGTTGAAAAAAATGTCTATCTCAAAATTTTGATTGGATGTGTCTGAGGAAATGGTGGGCGTGAGAGGGGGTCAGTTGCCCTTCAATCATTTTCGACTATTAAATAGGGCACTATCCCTTTCAATTTCTAATCGATTGAGCTCTTTTTGAAGTTTTTACAACATCACTATCTATAGAAACTTTACAAGCCCCCAGAGCATAACTTACAACCCTGGCCCTGAGGGCTCTGAGGGGGGTTTTAATCCTCAAAGACCTAATTTCCAAGACTTTTAACTACATTTATCAAAATAGCTATCTCAAAATTTTGATTGGATGTATTTGGGAAAAAGATGGGCGTGAGAGGGGTGTTAGTTGCCCTTCCATCACATTCGACTATTAAATGGGGCACTAGCCCTTTCAATTTCCGATCAAATGAGTCCTTTTCGAAGTTTCTACAACATCAATATCAATTAAAATTCTGTAGGACCACAAGACAGGACTTACAAGCCTGACCCTGACGACTCTGAGGGCGCTCTCATCCTCGAAAACTCTATTTCTATGACTTTAATCATATTGAACAAATTGGCTATCTAAAAAGGTGGATTGGGTGTGTTTGGTGAAATGGTGGGCGTGGAAGGGGTGTTAGTTGCCTTCCAATCACTTTCTACTTTTAAAAAGAGCACAAGCCACTGCAATTTCCAATCAAATGGGCCCTTTTCAAAGTTTCTACGACAATTCCTTCGATACGAAGCGCCCTGGTCTTGAACAAAAAAAATAACTAAATGATACATTGTGCCAGCCTATGCGATTGCGCTGCCTATGATTCTCATTTTAATATAATCTTTAGATTGTGCGATTAGGTACTGTCCTTCAAGACTTTTATAGATTCTTTGAATTGTTCTTTTATATAATATGGTTCTCTTATCTTTCCTGAATTCAGAGGCAACGCTGTAGCGTTGCCTACAGTAAAGGCCATAAGGCTCCAATGTTTTATTATTATTATTTATTTTTTCCCGCAGAGGCACCTCATACGGAAGGGGCTGTCGTAGAAACTTCAAAGGGGGCTCATTCGATTGGAAATCGAGAATTCTAGTGCCCTTTTTAATAGTCGAAAATGACTGGAGAGAAACTAGCCCCCCACGCCCATCATTCCCCCAAAAACATCCAATCAAAATTTTGGGATAGCCATTTTGTTCAGCTTAGTTGATTTCCAGATAGAAAATATATTTTTGAGGAGGAAACTCCCCCCACAACCCTCAGGGCAAGAGTTTTAAGTTATGCCCTGGGGGCATATAAGGTTTTTATAGAAGGTGTTGTCGTAGAAACTTCAAAACAGGCTCAATCGATTGGAAATTAAAGGGCTAGTGCCCTTTTTAATAGTCGAAAGTGATTGGAGTGTAACTAGCCCCCCACCCCCGCGCGCCCATCATTTCCCCAAACACATCCAATCAAAAGTTTGAGAAAGCCATTTTGTTCAGCGTAGTTGATTTCAAGATAGAAAAAAATATTTTTGAGGAGGACACTCCCCCACAACCCTCAGGGCAAGGGTTTGAAGTTATACCCTGGGGGCATATAAGGTTTTCATAGAAGGCGTTGTCGTAGAAACTTCAAAAAAGGCTCATTCGATTGGAAATTCAAAGAGCTAGTGCCCTTTTTGATAGTCGAAAGTGATTGGAGTGCAACTAGCCCTTCTCCCCCAATGCCCTCCCCAACGCCCATTATTCCCCCAAACACATCCAATCAAAATTTTGAGATAGCCATTTTGTTCAGCGTAGTTAATTTCTAGATAGAAAACATATTTTTGAGGAGGAAACTCCCCCACAACCCTCAGGGCAAGGGTTTTAATTTATGCCCTGGGGGCATATAAGGTTTTTATAGAAGGTGTTGTCGTAGAAACTTCAAAACAGACTCATTCGATTGGAAATTAAAGGGCTAGTGCCCTTTTTGATATTCGAAAGTGATTGGAGTGCAACTAGCCCCCCCCCCCACGTCCATCATTTCCCCAAACACATCCAACCAAAATTTTGAGAGAGCCATTTTGTTCAGCGTAGTTGATTTTCAGATAGAAAATATATTTTTGAGGAGGTCACTCCCCCACAACCCTTAGGGCAAGCGTTTTAAGTTATGCCCTGGGGCATATAAGGTTTTTATAGAAGGCATTGTCGTAAAAACTTCAAAACAGGCTCATTCGATTGGAAATTGAGAGTTCTAGTGCCCTTTTTAATAGTCGAAAATGATTGAAGGGCAACTAGCCCCCCACGCCCATTATTCCCCAAAACACATCCAATCAAAACTTTGAGATTGCCATTTTGTTCAGCGTAGTTGGTTTCCAAACAGAAAATATATTTTTGAGGAGGACACTCCCCCACAACCCTCAAAGGCAAGGGTTTTAAGTTATGCCCTGGGGGTATATACGGTTTTTATAGAAGGTGTTGTCGTGGAAACTTTAAAAAAGGCTCATTCGATTGGATATTCAAAAAGCTAGTGCCCTTTTTAATAGTCGAAAGTGATTGGAGGGCAACTAGCCCCACCACGCCCATTATTCTCCCAAACACATCGAATCAAAATTTTGAGATAGCCATTTTGTTCAGCGTAGTTGATTTCCAGATAGAAAATATGTTTTTGAGGAGGACACTCCACCAGAACATTCAGGGCAAGGGTTTTAAGATATGCCCTGGGGGCATATAAGGTTTTTGTAGAAGGTGTTGTTGTAGAAACAATAAAGGTTCATTCGATTGGAAATTCAAAAAGCTAGTGCCCTTTTTGATAGTGGAAAGTGATTGGAGGGCAACTAGCCCAAACCTCCCCCCCCCTCAACGCCCATTATTCCCCCAAACACATCCAATCAAAATTTTGAGATAGCCATTTTGTTCAGCGCATATATTTTTGAGGAGGACACTCCCTCACAACCCTCAGGGCAAGGGTTCTAAGTTATGCCCTGGGGGTATATAAGATTTTTATAGAAGGCGGTGTCATAGAAACTTCAAAACAGGCTCATTCGATTGGAAATTAAAGGGCTAGCGCCCTTTTTAATAGTCGAAAGTGATTGGAGTGCAACTAGCCCCCCCCCCACGCCCATCATTTCCCCAAACACATCCAACCAAAATTTTGAGATAGCCATTTTTGTTCAGCTTAGTTGATTTCCAGTTTGAAAATATATTTTTGAGGAGGAAACTCTCCCAAAACCCTCAGGGCAAGGGTTTTAAGTTATGCCCTGGGGGCATATAAGGTTTTTATAGAAGGCGTTGTCGTAGAAAGTTCAAAACAGGCTCTTTCGATTGGAAATTAAAGGGCTAGTGCCCTTTTTAATAGTCGAAAGTGATTGGAGGGCAAATGCCCCCCCACGCCCATCATTCCCCCAAAAACATCCAATCAAACTTTTGAGATAGCCATTTTGTTAAGCGTTGTTGATTTCCAGATAGAACATATGTTTTTGTGGAGGACAATCCCCCACAACCCTCATGGCAAGGGTTTTAAGTTATGTCCTGGGGGCATATAAGGTTTTTATAGAAGGCGGTGTCGTAGAAACTTCAAAAAAGGCTCATTCGAATGGAAATTCCGAGGGCTAGTGTCCTTTGTAATATTCGAAAGTGATTTGAGGGCATAACTTAGTTTCTCTTGGTCCTTAACAAGTTATCTTCTAGGATCTTTATTGTTATTAATGTTTGTGTTATGTTTTTATTCGAATAAATTGAATTGAATTGAATTGAGGGCAACTAACCCCCCTCTTACGCCCACCTTTTCCCCAAACACTTCCAATCAAAATTTTGAGATAGCCATTTTGTTCAGCGTAGTTGATTTCCAGATAGAAAACATATTTTGAGGAGGAAACTCCCCCACAACCCTCAGGCCAAGGGTTTTAAGTTATGCCCTGGGGGCATATAAGGTTTTTATAGAAGGCGTTGTCGTAGAAACTTCAACACAGACTCATTCGATTGGAAATTAAAGGGCTAGTGCCCTTTTTGATAGTCGAAAGTGATTTGAGCGCAACTAACCCCCCTCTTACGCCCACCTTTTCCCCAAACACATCCAATAAAAATTTTAAGACAGCCATTTTATTAAACGTAGTTTTAAGTTCTGGAAATTTGGTCTTTGATGATTACAACTCCTCTAAAGCCCTCAGGGCAAGGGTTGTAATTTGAGGATTCTCCGAATCCTTCATATTATTTCTTATGGAAGGGATGCTCGTATAAACTTTAGAGAGTGCTCATTTGATTGAAAATTGAAAGTTCTTGTTCACTTTTTAAGAGTCAAAAGAGATTGAAAGGCAACTAACCCCTCTCCCTCCTCCACGCCCTAAATGCATCAGATAAAAATTTTGAGATAGACATTTTGTTAAAATAGTTCAAAGTTCTGATAACAAAAAACTGCGATGTCGACACAGCCCACCAGGGCCCAGGGGTAGGCGTTGTAAGTAATTCCCTGGGGCATAACTTATTAAGGGGGGTTTATAACTTATGGGAAGGGGTTTTGTATTGGAAGAATACATAGGAAATCTCTTATAATTATCCAATTATAAGGTTAAAATGCCTACTCTGTGATCGATGCAAAATTGCTTTGGCACACAAATTCCTATTAAGGTCAATTCCAAACAGTCGTGATCCCTTTGTTTCAGCAAGTGAAATGGTCTGAACCCCCTTATTGAATCTATTTTTTCAACCCATTCAATGTTGCCAATCACTGTCCACCACTGCTGCAATTTGTCTATTGTTCATATATAAGGATACGATCAAAGAGATCATTATATTGGCTTTGAAAAAAGCCTCAATCGAAATAAACGGAAAGTTTCGAGTCCTTTTTTTAACGCCAAGACTAATTTGAAAGTAAGAACTCCCCCATGCCATAAAAAATTGAAACTTTATGCAATCAAAAACGAAGAAAAATTAATTTCAAAAAACTTTACGAAAAATAAGTTTTTCAAAGAAAAGTAAAGGCTATTTTAAAATTAAGCTCAGGATATACAAATACCTGTTAAAATTCAAACTCAAAACGACCAGAAATTACTATTAAAGAATAAATAAAACCCAAAACGAACAGAAAATTCAATAAACAATCATAGCAAAAATCAAATAACAAGTAATAATATAAATGAACAAATAGATCTTAAAGGAAGTAATGCTTAGGTTGAATATGAAAATCAAGCGTAAAACGAAAACAAATATTTTGCTATTAAAGTATAAATGAAACTTAAAACGAAGAGAAATTAAATAAACAATCAATGCGAACAAACATACAATATATATTAATGTAAATGAATAAATAAATCTTAAAACGAGTGAAATTTAAATTGAATATGCAAATAAAGTTTGAATCGAATAAAAATAACTACAAACAAGAGTTTGGGTATCGCCTTACTGCAGAAGCCTAAAACCTACTGCGTCATTGGCGCTTTACTGAAAACGAATTATATTACAAATGTTTTCTTTTCTACTTAATATTGAAAATAAATATTGAAATTACAGTAAAATTTTGAACTGATGAGCTTTTAGCAATTAATATCATTATGCATCAAACATTCAGTTTATTTTATTAGTTCTTTTCAAGATTGGTCAAGACAAATATAGTTTCACTACAAGCAAAATTTGGATACTGCCCCCTTCTTTAACTGTAAAAACCTTAAGCCTTCCGCGTCATTGGTGCTTCACTGAAAATGAATTACTCGTATATTACAAATTAATTATTTTCCAGTTCTTACAGCATTGAAAATGAAAATAAAAATTACAGTGAAAAAAAATCTTGAACTGATGGATCTGTCAGCAATTAATATCATTAAAAATCTAACATTCAATTTGATTTTGTTTATACTTTCCAAGACTGTTCAAGACTCATATAGTTTTGCCATTTTTTCTAACTCTGCCATTTTTTGTAACTAATCGTGTTAGTTTGTTATGAAAACATCCTATGGCTTCTATGCATTTCTATTTGAGCGGAAAACTGCACCTCAAATTTTGTGGAACATGCATTTTCTTGCATGAAACAGCAAAATATAATAAAATGTCAAATTTCGGAGTGTTCCACCACTCGCAAGCAAGTGCCATTGGTATTTTTGAATCCGCATGGTCAATTTAGGGGGGTGGAGGGTAGGCTAATTCTCGTAGCAGCCCCGTTCCGTCGTGGTATGGTTCACATTTTCAACACCTGGCGTCCGGACTATCATATAATCTACCAAGCATACAACTACCCCAAATCAGTATCAATAAATAAATGAAACCCAAAACGAACAAAAATTAAAATAAATATTAGAGTCAAACTCGAAACGAGCATAAATTAATGTGAGTAGGGTTCAAAAACCATATGCTTTCTAAAAGCCAGAATATAATTTGAACTTTACTGAAAAAAATTCAAATGAGTTTACTGAAAAAATCTGCATTGTCAATTTAATATACATATGCTGATATTTATTCCCTAAAAATCTTAATTAATATTTGATTTCTTAAAGTTACAAAAGTGAAAATATTTCAAAGAATTGATTTCAGTAAAGCGCCAATGACGCAGTGGGTTTTAGGCTTCTGCAGTGAGACGATACCCAAACGAGCAGAAAAGACAATAAATAACCGAGTCAAACTCAAAACGAGCAGAAATTAACATAAGTTGGGCTCAAAACCCCTATGCCTTCCCAAGGCCAGAACATAATTTGCACTTTACTGAAAAAAATACAAATGAATGTGCATTGTCAGTTTAATATACATTTACTGATATTTAATATTCAAAATCTTAATATTATTTGATTTATTAAAGTTATAAAAGTAAAAACATTTATATTTTTTTTAAGTAAAACGCAAATTATGTTCTGGCCTTGGGAAGGTTTTGAGCCCAACTTATGTTAATTTCTGCTCGTTTTTAGTTTGACTCGGTTATTTATTGTAATTTCTGCTCGTTTTAGGTTCCATTTATTTATCGATGCTGATTTGTGGTAGTTTCACGCTTGGTAGATTATTTGATTTTATTTTTGCTCATTTTTTGGTCAATGGAGTTCTTTACTTTTCTTTGAAAAACTTATTTTTTGGAAAAAGTTTTTTAAATTAATCCCATGAAAGAATCTGTTGACCTTCATCCTAATAGCTAGAGGACAACACTATGCGATATGCCATAATGGTTAGTTTTATCGGTTAGACGGTTTACGATAATATTAAGCTTTTTCTGACTGCAGGCAAATTTTGCTATCAGTGCTATACCACTCACCATTACCACCTTTGAGACTGGGTCCTTTTAATAGTTTTAAGAATTTTTGCTCGATCACAGATAAAATATCAGACATCGTTATTTGACTGCAACGTGATATCTTTTTCACTTCTAAAAGAAATGGAATTTTTTACTGAGCATATGAATCTACGAATATACGATTGCTGGCTAAATGACTAACTAAAACTTCTGGTTTAATGGGATAATCCCTGAGAAAAAGAAGGGTGTCCGTGACAAATGACCACTCCCGAAAAAAACATGGTTACGCGTGACATTCTTTCTCTAGGAAATAAGAAATACTGTATTTTGTATATAGTATCTTTAAATTTCTGATACATATTGAATTTCATTTTAAAATTTTTAGTGGAATTGAATTACTTCTTTGGGGCGTTTAACCTTTTTCCTCTAAACTTATACGAATTTATTTATACTAATAGCTTTTGATGAGATAATATAAAATGAATAAACTTTTTAATCAACATAAATTATAGATTATGCTGATAATTATTTTCTAATCAAAACATCGTTTACAGATATTCTAGGGAGCGTGAATTAGGATATGGGGGCTAAAGGGATAGCTTTACTTATTTACGGAATAAATTCTTTTAGTTGTAATATTTATCTTCACCCTTTACATTCAGTATATTTTTTTCCAATTTCAAAATACTTAAAAACCGCTTATTGAAATTAGTTATCTCAAGGATCAGTCAATTTTGTGTTCATTTTTAAAATGTTACGAATCAAACAGTTCGTGGTAACGAACTGTAAGTAAGGAGCGACCCGGCTCTAACCGAAACTCTAAAAAACGGAATTTTGATAACAGAAGTACATAAAAAAATTGGATTTTTATGCTAATTTAAAATATATAAGTTTCATCAAATTTAGTCTAACCCATCAAAAGTTACGAGCCTGAAAAAATTTACCTGACTTTCCAAAATATGCCTTATTTCTAGTAAATATGTCTTTGAGGATGACTTAGTCCTCCACAGTTCCTAGGGGAAGGGCTGCAAGTTATGAACTTGGCCCATTGTTTACATATAGTATTGGTTATTGGGAAGTATACAGACGTTTTCAGGAGGGATTTTTTCTGGTGGGGCGGGGGGGGGTCGGAGGAGGGGTTTGGTGGGAGGATATTTCCATGGACGATGTTTCCATGGGGGAAGAGACATTTCTATGAAGGGGGTGCCAGATTTCCCAGCATTATTTAAAAAACGATCATAAATTAAATAAAAAAAAACAAGTTTATGCAACTGAAAGTAAGGAACAATATTAAGACTTAAAACGAACAGAAATTATTATGTATATGAGGGGGTTCACCCCTAGTCAATACCTCGCTCTTTACGCTAAAGTTTTTTTTTGTACTTTCAAAACAGCTATCTGTTCTAATTCAAACTTTAGCGTAAAGAGCAAACTATTGACTAGGGGATGACCCCTCATATACACAATAATTTCCGTTCGTTTTAATTTTTAATGTTGCTCCTTACTTTCAGTTGAAAAAACTTGTTTTTTTTATTTAATTTTTTAAAGAGCTGAGAAAGCAACAATAGTAACAACGAAACGGAAAGCAATAATAGAAACAAAAACAACATGGGATTGGACGCGTAAAAGGCAAATGGAAAAAAAAATCCTACCAGTGGCGTCATTTGAGGGGGGAGGATGGCCGGGGCTATAGCCCCCTCTGATTTTATAAGGAGCCTCAAATCAGTAGTCACAATTTATCTTGATTTGATTTAAAGTGTGAAAAAAAATTGTGTAAAGAAGTATTTTCAATTAAAAAAAAAATCCGTTTCTAATAGAGCTTTACTTTACAACAATCTATTGTGAGCTTCATTCCCTAATATATTTATTTATTATTCTGATTTAATATTTGACGACACATTTTTATTGCCTTGTTTTAAAGCCACGGTGCCAATAATCATTACAATAAAACAAGGCGACCCAGGATCCGTAATAAAAATTATACATGTCGGTTTTGTGATTCTGGACTAGTGATTTCCTCTATATATACGTATTATGTCCTCTTTATTTCTTTGAGCCTGTTCTTAAACCTGTTCTGAATCTTTTCTGAGTTATATGTGACTCACGTCTTCTCTGTTTCTAAACTTTGTAAATTGAACACAATTTTGTACAACGACGGACTTTTTGCATTCCTAGTAGGCATAGACGCATTATCAAACAGTTCGTGTTAACGAACTGTAAGTAAGGAGCGACGCGGCTCAATTGTAACCGGAACTCTAGAAAACGGAATTTTGATACCAATATATATATATCAAAAGAATCAGATTATAATGCTGATTTCAAATATATAAGTTTGATCAAGTTTTGTCCTACCCATCAAAAGTTACGTGCCTGAGCAAATTTGGCTGATTTTCTAAAAAAAAGGAGAAAGACCCCCTAAAAGCTATAGAACCTAGATGAAAATCCCACCATCATATTCAGCGTATCACAGAACCCTACTGCAGAGTTTTCAAGCTCCTATATACAAAAATGTGGAATTTCGCATTTTTTGCCAGAAGAAAGATCACGGATGCGTGTTTATTTGTTGTTTTTTTTGTTGTTTTTTGTCCCCAGGGGTGATCGAATCGATCCAGTGGTCCTAGAATATCGTGGGAGGGCTCATTCGAACTGAAATTAAAAGTGCTAGTGCTCTTTTTAAGTGATCAAAAAAATGGAGGGCAACAGGGTCTCCTTCCACGCTCCTTTTGTTCCCAAACTCACCTGATCAAAATTTTGAGATAGCCACTTTGTTCAGCAAGGTCGAAAATATAATAACTATGTCTTTTAGGATGACTTAATCTCCGAAAGTCCCCGGGGGGAGGGTTGAAAGTTATGAACTTTACCCAATGTTAACATACAGTATTGGCTATTGGGTAGTATACAGACGATTCCAGGTGGGGTTTTTTCTGGTGGTGGTGGGGGGGGGGTTGTGGGTCGGGGGTTATGTTGGATGATCTTTCCATGAAGGAAGGTTTCATGGGGGAAGGGACATTGCTATGAAGGGGGTGCCGGATTTCCCAGCATTATTTAAAAGAAAAGATCAGAAATTAAATAGAAAAAAAAGTTTTTCAACTGAAATTAAGGAGCAACAACAAAACTTAAAACGAACAGAAAATATTATGTATGTGATTGGGTTCACCCCCTAGTCAATACCTCGCTCTTTACCAAAGAGTAAGTAGCAAGTGAAGGGTAAGTCAATACCAAAGGGTAAGTAGCAAGCTTGTCGGCCAAATTAAAAAAGGGATTTCCTGAAAAAAAAAATTGAACAGCCCTATTAATCATTAACCATAACCATTAGCAATATTATGCATAACAAGTTGAAGGCCATCAGATATAAATCAAAATTCTTTTCCGTCTTATTACTTGGTCTGGTTTTTTGGTCTAATCTGACCCTTTTTTCACCGATCTTTCTTGATCTTATCTGACCCTTTTATCACTGTATATGACTTTCTTTCCCTTTTCTCCCCTTGATTTACTATTTTATTACGCGGTGCGGCCCTTTCTAATTCTTTTGGTCTCATCTAGCCTTCTGCTGCACCCGAAGAAATGTGATATTAAAATTGTGCTTTACAAATTCCGTTAAGAAATCTTAGAAAAAATCAATAGTGAAACGGTATGTAAAAAAATGAAAACCTTTCATCTGGGTGTAAACAAGGACATATTTAAGAGTTGAAGGGAAAATAAGGGCACGTACTTTATCAACGGTTCAAATCCTGGGTGTTTGATTGTATTGATAGGTGATTAAAAGATCTGAAAAAATCAAAGACGTACACCACAAGTCAATAATATTCTTATCTAAAGTAGAATAAAACACAACTAAACTATAGCTTAGGAAGAGAGGAAAGATAAAAAAACACACATCAATAACAACAAAAAATGTCTTATAAATGTGACCCCAAGAGCCAAACCTCCCAAAATTATTAGGGATCTAATTGGGGGTCCCTACTGTGGTCAAAGGAAAAAAATAGCACATGAGAGATACATGATTCATTATGAAGGCAAAACTAGTCTATTGCTTCTGAAAGAGTAATTAACATATACTATGATTTAATTTGGTTTTATGTTTTAACTTTGCTGTGTGTTTTTACTTTAAAATACTTTTTGTTTATACTTTAGCTCAACGTTTACAACATAAAAAGTAATCAAAATAAGCAAAGCATGTGCAATCTTGCTTTTTAATGTTTTTGTATATGAATTAAAACATTAGGTAATATTGTAGCTCAGCAGCAATCATTTTCAAGTGACACAATTCACCTTTTCAGTGAAGATTTTCGTTTCGCCTTTTACAACTGAAAATCTATTTGTATTCGTGGACATAATTTATATAACGCAAAACATGTTCAATAAATAATATACATTGATTTTGCCGAAGGATTGGTAAGAAAGTAGGGCAGTATTATTTGTAAGGGAAACAAATTTTCTTTTTAGGTAAGACGTCGGGCGTCAATTTTGCTGCTAGCTCTTTCAGTATGTAATGCAGTCTTATTTAATGCCAAGTATGAGATCGTCAATGGAATACCTTACAATAAAGATGCACCAAGAGATGATCAGTATCCGTTCTGTCCCAGAAATCAAACAATCGAGCTAGAACCTGGAAATCAAGCAACCGCGGTTCTTGTGAACTGTGCTTGCTCGCATCCCGACGACGATTTTCTGCCATCGTTTGTCTGCAATGATCTACCTAATATTACCTATCTCGAAGTCTACTTCAATCGGTTATTTCCAACGTACTTGGCTTCTAGAATAACAGTATCAAGTTCGAATTTAATTTCAATTCCTGCTAATGTATTTTCTGATAAACAGCCAAAAGTAATAACATGGTATAACAACAGACTAACTGAAATTCACCCTGATGCTTTTAGATTGACCAGACCTACGCTAGAAGTCTTAGCAATAGACTATGAACCTGAGCTAGAGTACTTCCCTTTTACTAGTTTAAACGAATTCCCAGAATTAAGAGAGCTTCTTGTTAACAACAATGAACTTAAGAACATAACAGAACTAGCTGATATAAGTCTTCCTAAGTTACAAGTACTAAATTTAGACAATAATGCCATAGAAACAGAGTTCCCTAAACTGAGATTCCTTCCTGAGCTGAGAATTTTAACTGCTCGGAATTCATTTCTCACAGCCGTCAGCACCGAGTTGCCTTTTGAAGAGCTCCAAAAACTAGAAGTAATAAACTTCAGTGGAAACAACTTTGAAAGCATTCAATCTGGATCGTTTGTTTTCGACCAGCAAACCGAAATCAGAACCATTGATCTTAGCGAATGCAATATTAACTCAGTGGAAGCAGGGTCATTTGTTGGTAAGAGATTAGCTTCCTAATATCAAAATTGAAAGAAAACAGGCTACGGAGGAGCTGTTTGTTTATTTTTTCATTGCTTCTTTCAAGTCGGAAAGCCACAAAGACCTGATTAGAATTATAAGTTATATGCAAAAAAGTGTAAAAAAGAATATTCACTCATTTAACTAGTTTAATGTCAAATAAAATTAACTTACAGGGACTTAAAATGGCTTTGCATAAATTTTGGAAGTTTTGAGTAGTTTTAAATAAAAAATGTGTATGATAAGTATTCTAATTGACCTTGTTCGAGGATGAACTTAAAAAAAAATTCTCAGTTAATTAAGGCACAGTTATTACGTAAAAAATGATTCCATCCTCGACCATTTCCTTATTGTGCAATTTTTAATAAATCAAGACAAATATCCTGGTAGCTTTTGCTATCCTGAGGATAGGTAACATTTGTGGTTGAGTTCATGGTATCTATGCAACCGCCAGTTTAGGAAGCATATGTGATCTGTTTTTATTCTCAAGACTCTAAATATAGCTCTAAATATAAATATAGCTATAAATACATCCTAAGGCTTTGGTATTAACTACCTTTTCCGCTATTTTTCCGTGGGAAAGGCAAAATCTTGAGGAAGAAGATGAAGAAGAAGAAGAATCTTCTTCTTCTTCTTAAATATAGCTCCCTTTTCCACTCATATTGTTTTAGATTTGTATGTCTTATCTGTTTTCTGTTTCTTATGTTTTTCGTCACTCTTTTACACTTTGTCGCACTTTTTTATTTTCTTTCTCTTTTTTATTTATGGCTTGTCATTACCTTCCTCCTATTTCTTGGGCAGAGCGTAAGGGGAGTCTTTTCAAGTTGCGGGACTTCAAACCTATTTTTTCAAGTCGCGGGACAACTAAGTCTTGGCAGCTTGAGCAAAACAATTTGTCTATAATTGAACGGAAACACAACCTAATTGGAGCAGCTAGGAAAGAATAAAATTAATATTTGAAAAACTTCTCTCCCCTATCCTTAAAAGAAGATTCTTCAGTAAATTTAACCCTCTTTAAAAAGGAATTAACGAAAAAGCTTAGGACATTAATTCTGGTTGAATATAGGGATCGTCTGCCAGAGCTGTATGCACGAGTAAGGGGAGAGTGACTAAGCTAAGAGCAAAGAAGCAAGCCGATTCTCTGGCTAGTCCATTTACCCATCTATTAATTTGAAGATAATATTACAAAAAGGAAACCCTTCAAATAAAAGCAAAGAACCATATTATAACATAGAACAAAAAGAAACAGGAACAAAAGTAGAACAAGAATCTCAAACTTATAACGAACAATATTTACTAAAAATGAATAAATGTAACATGAATCAAACCAAAATTTAAATTAACCAAAATTCAGACCTTGAACAATTGGAAATTACCATGAATTTCGGAAGGGTTCTCTAAAATTTCTCTAAATCTTGTAGAGACCACAGCGAGATTTGTGCTATACTGATTTGATACATTCATACTTACGAAATCATGAAATCCAAGTAGAAGTTCAAAACCATCTGTCTCAACCAAATTCTCTGGGTGATATTTTGTGTTCCCCAGGTATTTATATTAGAACCGTGACTATTTCCAGTTGATGCAAATGACCCCCTAATTGTTTACCCCCTGTGAATAGCCTAGTAGTTATGTTGCGAATGACACAGAGGTATCTGTTGAAGCTAAAACTCATTCACTGTTGATTGAAAATTTAATGACTGAAATGAATTAAGTTATCCAGTGGTTTGCTCGCAAATGCTTAATTTCAAATTTTTCTGAAAAGGAATATATGGTTTTTGGTACAATTTTTTCCAGCAATTCTAGTAAAAATTGTTAAAATTAAAATCGATGAGCTAGTTATATTTGGATTTAGAATCAGAAGGGCTAAGAGATATACATATTCGGCAATTATACTTGATAAGTTTTTACCTTTCCGTAGCCATTATGATCATTTGTGTACAAAACTAGCCAAAAATTCGGTTTATGCAGCGAATAAAATATGTTTTTCCTTTTCCAATTATCAAAATTTTTAATCATCAAACAGTTCGTGTTGACGAACTGTATGTAAGGAGAGACACGGCTCAATAGTAACCGAAACTTTAAAAAGAAGAATTTCAAATATATAAAAATATGTCAAAAGAAATATATCAGCTCATAATGCTGGTTCTAAATATATTAAGATTCACTAAGTTTAATGTTACCCATCAAAAGCTAAGAACCCGAGAAAATTTGCCTTATTTTCCAAAAGGAGAGAAAATTTCCCCTAAACGTCAAGGAATCTTAATGAAAATCACACCCTCAAATTCAGCGTATCCGTGAGCCCTACTGTAGAAGTTTCAAGCTTCCATTTGCGAAAATGTGGAATTTTTCATTTTTTGCCAGGTCACAAATGCGTGTTACCAGGTCACGGATTATTGTCATTTTTTTTTGTTTATTATCCCCAGGGGTGGACTCATCAAACCAGTAGTCCTAGAGCACCAATAAACTGCTTAAAATGCCTTTTGTAAATAAACTAATTACACCTGGTATCTTGTATTTATCTATGTTCCTTTTGTAATGTTACCTGCGTCATAGATACTAAAAGCGATAAAATCATTTCTCGGGTGGGGGGGGGGAGGGATGATGTAATTTATTCTCTTGAAATGTGCTCATAAATATGACGTTACTCGCTAGATTATTATTCTCAAAATTAAGGCTCTTAACGAATTTTTTCAAATTTGTGATCGTTCTTTTAGGTCAGAAAATCCCAGGATGCTAATTTCCCGAAAAAAAAACATTGAGCCGTTTTTGAGAAAAATACATAAACAGACAATTATTGCTCGCTTAAAGAGAGTAGATATATGTGCAAAAAAGACAAATAAAATGGACTTGATAATATCACTGCAGTTTGAATGTTTTTAGGTCTACTTGCCAGCACAGAACTTCGACTAGAAAATAACAAACTGACGACGTTGCCAGAAGATTCGTTCCGGGAAACTATTGAAACAATGATAGGTGGAACTGGCAAAATTTTCTTGGAAGGTAATACATTTTTATTTAAAGCGTAGTTATACATTTTGTTTTACCAAACAGTTTATTGAAACCAAGTTCAGGCATTTTCAGTTGTAAACTGAAAAACAGGTTTGTTTTTTGTGGTAGTTTTCACGGCACCAGTAAAATCTATTTTATCAAGTCAATTTTGGCTAAGATAAAGATGATAATAAAACAAAAATAAAACAAAATTATGTTATTAAACAAATTATTTGACATCCTACTTATAGTCTCGTTACCGACAAATTAAAAAATAATGAAAAATAATTAAACAAAACCAGTGTTTTATTACTTTGAAGCATAGCACAATGCTAAACTTTAAGAGTAAATTCAAACCTTCTCGCTTCAAACACTATAAAGGAATTTCCATAAGTATGTTTGTTATTCTGCTTGTTAACCATTTTTCCTTGATTTACGTTCTCTATGGACCCACAAATGAATACAGGACAAAGTTCTCTATAGATTCAAAAATTCAAAATTCTCGTGAATTAAATTGTTTACCCGTGTGGTAATTTACACTTCGAGGGCAAAATTGACTCTACCTAAAATTGACAAAGTTAGCCATCGGATTATGATGCCAATTTTGGAATGAATAATATGCTGATTATCTCTATATTAAATCACATAAAATTGAATTTAGTTACATTTTTTTTCAGTCTAACTGTATTTTGGTCACCTCAATTCCAAACCCTTGCTCTATTTACAAAGTTTCGACGGATTGGAAATAAGCGTTATTCGATATGTCCTGGAGACAGGGAATTTTTTCTAAGCAAGTGACAACTTTTGAGGCGTGTCTTCGTTGCCTGGATTTGAGGAAGGATTAGAGAATCTTCATCTGGGAATTGCTCTGCAAAAAAAGTTACAGAAACTAGAACTTTTTTTTTCATTACCCAATGAATTTGAAATCTCCCTGCTTTGAAATTCTTAAGGAAAATTACTCCCACCCCTTTGTCTCCCAAATTCGTGTTAACACATCGTGTTAACACCTTCGTGATGCACAAAAGAACTGTGCATCAGTACATCAGTAGAAAATTTCCTTGCGGTTCGCCAACACTGCCCCCCCCCCGTAAAACTTGGGAAAATTCCTATCCCCAGTTCAATTTTTCCCTCTTTGAACTTGCCTTCCTCGATCTACTTCCACAAAAATCACCTTTGTGAACCTAATAAAATTCCCAACAAAATAGTAGAGATGAACTTTTGTCCTATAGTAAGTAAATATGTTAAATTAATGAATTTTTATCCCCATCCATTCTAGCCCTTTTTAGCTTCTAATTGTTGAATATTTATTACTAAAGTGGACAATATCAGCAACGGGAAGATTTTTACCATTTGGTGTTACCTTGAATTACCTTAAATTGCAGCTAGGAACAATCTAAGGATTTCTCCTTGTAGAGCTCCGGAATAATGATTAATTGTATGCAAGTATCACTGGTGACCAGGTGTTGCTCCATCATTGATAGCATCTCAATTGAATTTACACTCTTTGGAGGACCACTCAATATCTAGCCTTCATTTAGAAACATCAATGGATACAGCATTAACAGTTTTATTAGATAATTTGTTCCAATTGTTGACAATACGTGTTGAGAAGAATTGAGTACGGACTCTAGATGTCGTAGACTGCTCGACAAGTTTCAGTTGATGACCTCTAGTTCTTGAATTGGTGCTAACAGCAGGGAATAATGCTGGGAGAATATTAGCCCTCGATATATCAAGCAACTTGGTGACATGATCATATGATTCAAGGAGATTGGTGTCAACAGATCTTCAGAACGAAAGCCATGTTGTGAACAGTGTAAAACATTATTTGCTTCAAGGTGTTTAACAACTGCAGAATTAATTATTTTTCAAGAACCTTAACAACTGCTGATGTCATGCTGATGGGTCGATAATTTTCAGCAAGGTCTTTTCTACCTTTTTAAAAAATAAGAATAATATGCGCAGTTTTCCAATCCTGAGGTAGTCTAGAAAGATTTAATGATAAAGTGAACAGCAGGGAAAGAGGTTGACGCAAGACTTTACGATATTCGTGTAGGATACGTGGGTGAATGTCGTCTGGGCCAGCAGAATTATTCAAGTTGAGGGATGTCAGTTCCTTTAGAGCCAAAGTATCTGTAATCAGAATTGGTTCCATATTATGTGATACATCATATAAGGGAGGTGTAGGATATACAATACTGGGGTTGGACAAACAAACAGAAGAGAAATATTGATTGAAAATTTTAAATTTCAGTTAAGGATCAGCAACTGATTTACTATCATGCAGGATATCCGGGATTTTGCGTCTGCTGCTACAATTTTGAGTGGCATAACGCCAGAAAGATTTAGGGTTAACCTTAACTTTCTCTGCCAGTTTTTCCTCAAACCTTCTCTTCAACACTTTTATTTGGTTCGTTGTTTGATTACGAAAGGATTTGAAGACTAGATAATTTTCTGTGCTCTTATTTTTTCTATAAAAAATATACTTTTGTTGCTTAGAGGTAGGCTGAATGGTAGGTAGACAGAACTCTGAAATAATTACAACATGGTCACTGTTACCAACAGGTGTGGTTATAACATTCTTAATAAGAATGTCAGGGTTACTGAGTGTAACCAGATCGAGAATGTTGGAGACTTGACCTTCCCTGAAACGAGTTGGTTGTGAAATTGTTTGACAGAGGGAATTATCAGAGAGGGCAGACAAAAAAGGAGAATCTCGATTACAAAAACCAGATCCGTCAATCCATTGGATTTCAGGATGATTAAAGTCCCCCATAAGGACAAGATCATAGCTGGGAAAATTGGTCATCATATGGGACAACATGGCAGCCAAATTTGATTCCGAGTCCATAATACATGGAGCACTGGGGCTTCTATAAGCAACACCCACTACAATTGAAGTTCTTTGATTGTGTAATTTAATCCACACAGACTCAAATCCATCAGTATTCAGAGAATTGAATTGAATGCGACTAATATTTAGTTCATCTCTTATATAAAGGCACACTCCTCGAAGGCAGAGTGGGGAATTCAGATTAGAAAATAGTTGGTAAGCATCAACTTTGACTTCATCAGGAGTTAAAACTGACAAGGTATTTTTTGGTGAAACTTCTGTAATTGCAGCAACATCCACTCCTTCAGATTTCATACGAAAAAAGAGTTTAGAAAGCTTATTAGGGAGGCTATCAATATTGGAGCTAAGGAATCTCATCCCCTTAGAGGTAGAAATCAGCGAGGATGCAGGAACTAAATGGCTGTTAAGGCTATTGGATGCGGCACTAAGAAACGACAAGGAAGAAACATCAGTTAAACAAATTATTGTTGAAGAAACAAGAGAAGTGTCAGTATCAGAAAGGAAACTATTATTATTGTGTTCACTTTTAGACCATTGAGAGACAGAATTAGGTGATGCAAGTCCATAAACATTTAAACAATTATTAGAGGTAGAAGGAGGCGCGTACATTAGCAGGACATTGGAGTAGTATGGGGGATTGCTCCAACTGGCAAGTATTTTTTTAATGATGGCACACATTATCAAATCTGCTTCTCCCTTAGCTTTTCTGCATTTCAGCTCCTCAACTAGAGTTTGTGTTCAGTTGATGGTACAGAAAAGAGAAGAGGAGGGAGGCGGCTACCAGATAGTTGATGTCTATTAGAAAGTCTTTTTACTTGGGCTGGGGGGCACCAATATCAACTCCATAATTGCGTAACAGATAATTATACAGGAAAACTGCATCTTCTGACTGGGGGGGGGGAAAACCATAAGCAACGATATCAAGAAGTCTTTCAAAACGCTGGCGCTCTGAACGCGCTATCCAACCAACATCAGATTCAGATAATATGTCTGTTCTCAGTTGGGAAAGTGTTTGTGTCAACTGACTAGTGGTGGCAAACTCCTGCTTAAGATCTTCCCTGACAGATTTCAAGGAATTCTCCATAACTTATTTGTTATAAATTACAAATTATTTGCAATATCGATGTCACTTTTAATGTCTGTTCTCAGTTGGGAAAGTGTTCTAAGCTTTTCTGCATTTCAGCTCCTAAACTAGAGCTTTGTGCTTTATGCGATCTTCCTTAGGTCTATCTCCATAAAAACTAATTGATCCTTTTGTTTCACAGGATTTCTTTATAATTTGCTTTCTAAATTCAGTTGATGGTACAGAGAAGAGAAGAGGAGGAGGGCGGCTACCAGATAGTTGATGTCTATTAGAAAGTCTTTTTACTTGGGCTGGGAGGGGGGCACCAACGTCAACTCCATAATTACGTAAGAGATAATTGTACAGGAAAACTGCATCATCAGACTGGGAGGGGGGTACCATAAGCAAAAATATTAAGACGTCTTTCAAAACGCTGGCGCTCTGAACGTGCTATCCAACGAACATCAGATTCAGATAATTGGGCCGATGGAAGTTGAGACAACTTAGAGGACACTGTAGATACCACTAGGTCCTGAACTGTTGAGGTAGAGCAAACTGATTGTAATGAATTTTCAATAGAATAGAATAGAATAGAATATGAGATATTGGCTAAAATAGGGCAAAAGCTAACATAAGCACGTCAGAATTACCGTAACAAAACAAATGTTATGGGATAAACATAAAACAAAAAATTGAATCAATAATCAAACTGATGTTAGGGGATAAACATAAATCAAAAGTTATATCAATTATTAAAATGGGAAACAAATGTGTGATACCCTATTTGCAATATCGCTAACTTGTGCAGAAATGTCACTTTTTATGTCTGTTCTCAGTTGGGAAAGTGTTTGTCTCAACTGACTAGTTGTGGCAAACTCCTGCTTAAGATCTTCCCTGAAAGATTTCAAGGAATTGTCCATAACTGATGCTAACTTATTTAGCACAGCTTGCTCACTAGAGGGGGAGGGGAGGGTTAATTTTGCAGGCTGGACATGACCAGGAACATGTAAGAGATTGCATCATCTTAGTTAGCAGTTTATATTCTCCAGGGGACAGGTCCAGACATTCACCACAGATCCACTTCTCACAAATACCACACTCAATAGCAGAGAACCCTTCATCCAGTTCAGTAGAACAGGCAGCACATTTCTCATTGCCTTTGATTGGGTTAATTTAATTGGGTGTTGGGAGAAAGTATCTGGGAAGTGAGAAGTCTGAGTTAGGTCTTTACTTTTGCCCAATGTGTGGGTATAGGGAGGATGACTTCATTAATTTTTTTGTGTTTTTGAGGAAAATCAAATGGTCTGAAGGGGGAATTTCTCCTGAGGTGGAACGCAAGGGAGGAATGAGTCGAGATGGAATTAAGCTATTGAAGTTTTATGGTGATTAAGAAGTTGGGTAAGTTTTGTAGGTAGAGGTATGATACATAAGGACCAATTCTTATAATTTATTTATAATTTAATCTGGGTCCAAAAATAAGTTTATCATTTGTACTGTGTATTAACTTTGTATTAACCACTGCCCATAAAGGTTTTTAAAATTAACAAATATCATATCATATGCATTTTATAAATGCCAAACTTTCTCTTATAGTCTTAATTTACTAAATACCGTTTTATATCTTTTTAGTCACAAGACTTGACTGTCTTTTTTTTTGTTGCTGTATTCATTTTAAATTCTGCGAAATTTTAACTTTTTTTTGCCTTTTCTTTGCAGATTTAATTTTTTTTTTCCTGGCCTGTCCTATCCTATTGCATTCTTCTTTTTCTTATTATACTGTGTTTATTGACTCTGAACTATGAATTCAGTCCATTTGGGCTTGTGATTGCCATTTTTGAAAATACATCTTATCTTTAAAACTCATCTTTGGCTGGTTATTTGAACGGTTTGACAAAATAAGTCTTTTAATTTCGTTTTTTAGGCAATTTAATCACACACTTTTAATTTTTTGTTTTTTTAGGCAATTTAATCACACGCTTTTAATTTTTGTCTTTTTTTTCTAGGCAATTTAATCACGTGCTGTTGTGACATTAATTGGATTGTAAGTAACATACCGTTGCAAGTTCCGCTTGATAGTGCAACGTGTGCGGGCAAAGTTCTTTTGACGCAACTTCCTCCAGATTACCTTGACCCTTTGTGTCCTTCTGCTTTACCTTAATTTATGACTATTAAAGTTGTCTGTAGATTTTTTGCTTTGTTTTTAATCTATTAAAGTTGCTTTAATAAAGTAAATACGTTCTAAGACCACACTGGCTATGCATGACTTATGAAAACAAGAAAGGAAAGGAAATAAAAAAAAAATCAAAGGTGAGAAAATGAGGGTTTTGTCAGCCAATGGCAAAATATGAAGACGAAGAATAAGCAAATATTTTGACAAGGGCCTCCGCCAAGTCGTCTTCAGTGCTAAGAAAAAAAATAAAAAAAAATAAATAAAAAGAAAAACCTTGATTGTTTGATTTTTTTTTGCCACTGGCTGACAAAATCCTCATTTTCTCCCCTATTTGATTTGATTTTTCATTTATTATTTCCTTTCATCTCTTGTATTCATACGTTAAATAAAGTAATATTGGTACCAACCTTCCCCCGGCAAGCTATTACATGTTTTGTATAAACAATAATTGTCGAAAGTGATTGGAGGATAATTAACACCCCTCTCACACCCACCTTTCCCCAAACACATCCAATTAAAATTTTGAGATAGCTATTTTATTCGACGTTGTTAAAAAGTCTGGAAATTATGTCTTTAAGGATGAAACTCCCCCCAGAGCCCTCAGGGTAAGGGTTGTAATTTATGCCCTGTGGGCATATAAGGTTTTTTTTTACAGAAAGCGTTGTCGTTGAGACTTCAAAAAGGAATCATTCGATTGCAAATTGAAACGGCTAGTACCCTTTTAAATAATCGAGAGTTATTGGATGGAAAGTAACCCCCCTCTCACGCCCACATTTCCCCAAATACATCCAATCAAAATTTTGAGATAGCCATTTTGTTCAACGTAGTTGAAAGGTCCAGAAATTATTTCTTTGAGGATGACAACCCCATCACAGCCCTCAGGGGAAGGGTTGTAAGTTATGCCCCGGGGCATATAAGGGTCTCATAGAAAGCGTTGTCGTAGAAACTTCAAAAAAGACTCATTCGAATGGAAATTAAAAGAGCTAGTGCCTTTATTAATAGTCGGAAGTGATTGGAGGGCAACTAACCCTCCTCTCACACCCACCATTTCCCCAAACACATCCAATCAAAATTTTTAGATAGCAGTTTTGGAAATTAGGTCTTTGAGGATGAAACCCCCCCCCCCAGCCCTCAGAGCAAGGGTTGTAAGTTATGCCCTTGGGACATATAAAGTTTTTATTGAAAGCGTTGTCGTAGAAACTTCGAAAGGACTCATTCGATTGGAATTGAAAGGGCTAGTGCCTTTTCTAATAGTTGAAGGTGATTGGAGAGCAACTAACGCCCCTCTCACGCCCATCATTTCCCCAAACACATCCAATCAAAATTTTGAGATAGCCATTTTTTTAACGTAGTAGAAAGTTCTGAAAATTAGGTCTTTGAGGATGACAGCCCCCTCACAGCCCTCAGGGCAAGGATTTTAATTTATGCCCGGGGGGCATACAAAGTGTTTATAGAAAGCGTTGTCGTAGAAACTCAAAAAGGCCTCATTCGAGTGGAAATTGAAAGGGTTAGTGCCCTTTTTAATAGTCGAAAGCGATTGGATGGCTTGACATTTTATAGTAGGCTAAACATCGATGTGGGTACAATTTATTATTATTATTATTTTTTTGTTTAGACCAGGGCACTTCGTATTGAAGGAGTTGTCTTAGGAACTTCGAAAAGGGCTCATTCGATGGAAAATACTAAAGCTAAGGGTATTAAGGTGAAAATTTCAGGGAATGTTGAAAGGACCTTGAACTAAATCCAAACACACTTTGTGCATACAGGTTGGTATAAGGACGTATCAGCAATGTCACAGGAACTGTTTAGGCTATGAAGTTGAAATTCTTAGCGTATGTTGAGGGAGATATTGAAAAAAGGGTGCTTTGTGCATACTGCTACCAATAATAATAATATTACTGCAACTATTGCTAATACGAAAGCTAAGGGTATGAAGGTGGAGCTTTCAAGGAATGTTTATATTTTTTTTTTATTTACAAACGGGTTACAATAGATAAATAAACAAACATCTCATTTAAAAAACACAATCCAATGCATTACTGCATGCCGGACAAAACCCGAAAAAAAAAAACACTTAAAAAATATATTTAATATTTTCTTTTTATTATCTTTTATTTCCTCGGACCTTAATATAACTCAGAAAAGGTCCAACCCAACAACAAATAAGTATCTTCTCTTGCCTCCCTCTTTCACCCCTCCAACAAAAAGTGGGAACTTGATAATCATACACGCAAACAAACCAACATAACAAACGACATTCACAAAAAGAGAGGAGAAAAAAAAAAAAAAAAAAAAAGGAAAAAAATCAAGCAGCCATTCAAAACCCCAAAAATGAGCTCACCAACAACATTCGAACAATCATTCTCTACGCACAACCCCTGAAATCTTACATATTAAAAAAAAAACTAACTCTGAGGGAATTTCGAAATTCATCCAGATCTGTCTTGTTTTTACCTCCTCGGGAAGTTTGTTCCAGACAGCCGGGCCATAAAAACGGATAGAAATGTAGACCTTGTCGTTACAGGGAACGGGGTTCGTATTGAATGGGCATTTCTTGTCTCATACCTGTGTCGAGCTTCAGTAAATGCAATCGAGAAACATGCAGGTAGCAGGTTATTAAAACTTTTAAACATGAATAATGCCGTGCAAAACTTAACTAGGCCGAACAGTGGCAGAATCTTTATACCGTCGTATTGCCTTCGAACCGAGTCAGAGCCTTGCATTCCAGATAAAACACGAACAGCATTATTTTGTAGAACCCTCAGTGGCAGTAGATAAGTAATAAATGTCGCTGACCAAACACTTACACAATACAACAAATACGGATGAACCAGCGAGAAATACAGCATTCTTAAAATTTTCGGAGGGAAAAAATGTTTCAGTTTCCGCAGCATTCCAACATTCCTGGCAATTTTTGTACACAGTGATTCAATATGAGGCTTAAACAAAAGACACTCGTCAACTTGGACACCAAGAAATTGGACATAACTATGTCTCTGGAGATATACACTTTCTAGCTGAATACCATGGATCCAAGGATAATAATTAGTACTTCTTCCATATAGAATAAATTTACTTTTACTATGATTCAAACATAATTTATCTACACGCATCCATCTTTCAATACAACTCATTCCTGTATTTTAAAGCAGAAATAAATCTGCCTCAGTCACAGCTGCCACAGAATACTGTGTGTCATCAGCGAAGATAGGCAATATCATCTTTGACCTTCTAGCTGCAGGTTCCACATGACTAAATATCTTTTTAAGACGCGCATTCAAATCAGTAATGTAGATTAAAAACAACGAGCGTCCAAGCACAGAACCCTGTGATACTCCAAATCTTACATTCATATAATCAGAATGAACACTCCCAACTCCAACCCACTGTTTCCTTTCACTCAAAAAAGACAAAATCAAACTATGAAAATTACCACGAATACCGGCATGCTCTAATTTTGATAATAATGCACTATGGTTAACAGAGTCGAATGCGTTCATAATGTCCAGAAATATAGACGCAACTTTCAACCCCGCATCCAACGAATCATTGACAAATGTTGTTAAAAAAAGCAAAGCTTGCTCTGTTGACATCCCATGACGAAACCCGAACTGAGTAGGGTGAACATAAGAATTTGTATTTAAAAATCTACCATTCTTACATAAATCAGTTTTTCAAACAGACGCGATAATATTGGGAGCATTGATATTGGTCTGTAATTATTCATATCATTCTTATCACCACTCTTAAACAGGGGTACCACATGAGCACTTTTCAAACAAGCAGGGTAAACTCCACTCTTAAAACATGAATTAATCAAATACAATAAATGACCTGAAATAATAGAGAAAACTGAACGAAGAATTCTAACACTGAAAAAATCCGACCCAGCTGCTGAATTCTTCATTGACTTCACCGTCGTCTCAAGCTCTGCAAGAGTCACTGGTCTTAAGAATATAGAGACTTCAGCTGCCTCGTCGAGAAAATCATTATAAGAGCCATCACTGGGTGACTGCACAACACTATCAGATACACTCTTACCAATATCTGTAAAATGTGCACACATGTTATTAGCAACTTGATTATCCGAGTGAGCATCAGGAATGTCAGGGATAGTCGGGGCAGTACTAGGGTTTGCTACCAACTTGATGATTCTCCACGTTTTCGCAGGATTGCCTTCTGCTTCTATAAATTTATTTTCAAAGTAGAGCTTTTTAGCCTGTCTTAGAAGGGTGTTAAGATTTCTATTATAACTTTTGTAAATATCTTTATCTGATTGAGATCCAGTTTTAGTAGACCTTTCATAGAGCTCTTGTCTTTTATCCATCGATTTAAGTAGTGCTTTCGATATCCATGGTTTCTTTGCAACATCATAACGTGTACGCTTTTGTTTGAACTCTAGACTTTCATATAACATCTGAATCAGTTTATCATATCATTTACCAAATTTATCATTAACACAATCAGTACCATCAAGGCATTCAAATGACTCATTCGTAAGTTTAGTCCTATATTTATATATAGCTTTCTTATCAATTATAGGCGGTTTAACTCCAGTCATACCGTCTCCTTGACGACAACAACTAATAGCTGCACGGATCAAAGTAGCACAGTGATCTGAAACGTCGTTCACTAACACTCGCAACAAGTCACAGCTAACATTCCAAAAAAGATTATCAATCACAGATGAAACAGCTCAAGTTCTTCTCGTTGGGACATTAACAGAAGGAGAAAGACCATAACTATACATAATATTCAAAAAACTTCTTGCCTTCGAATTCACATGTTGCACATTATTCAAATCAATATTAAAATCACCACTTATAAAGCAAGGCACTCGCGAATCCGGTATTTTATCCAACATATTATCCATCAGGTCCAAAAACTCATCCACATTTCCTGAAGGGGGGCTATAAACAACAACAAGAAATAACTTGCGCCCAGACAATGAAACCTCTAACACCATTGATTCAAAAATAATTTCTCGATATTCTTCAATATCCGGCCTTGGCTTGACATTATATCCATTTTTCACCGAAGTTGCAAGACCACCATGCTGTCTTTCCACTCGATTCCGAAGAAACAACCTATAGCCTGGTATATCCAATAATGAAGAGTTATGGTCTTTCAGCCAAGTTTCTGTCAAAGCCATTACATCAGGTTCCAGCCTAGATGAAACTTCATTAATATAATTAAACGAACTATTTAAACCACGACAATTCATACCATACATTTTCAGCTCCTGCATAACTTTCCATTCATTCAATTCATTCAGGTACACATATTTTGAATCAACACACTCAACATTCATTCCACCCTCAACCTGGTCTTCATTCATGGTACCCTCACTCATCTTCGAAAAATCCACACGACGACTCTCAAGTTCCCCCAATCAATTTAAATTTATTTCAACCATTATCAAACACCAAAGACGGGCAAGAGAATGAAGCGAGAGAAACTAAACCATTTAACTTACCCCAAATTTTCATTATACCATCAAGGTTCGAAGAAATAATGGGGCCATAACCAGGCACCAAAACACAAAAACCTGAAACAAACAAAAAACAAAATTAAATAAAATAAAAACAAAAACTAATAAACGGTAATAGCCTTATAAAAGACCACATCCAAATCACTCTAAACTCATATAGCTAAGGGCTACTAGCCAAATATACATAACTGCATCATACACAAGGAAAAAAAAATATATAACATTACTTAACAAAACATTTCTCTTTTTACCATACATAACTCTTCCAAAAAAAAGAACCATCTTACATAAATAAATATACAAAAAAAAGATATAAAGAGAAAAAAAAAACAACATCAACATGCAGATTTCATAGCTTCATACCATCCCATTTTTTTAACTTCCCCGTTTTCACGAATACACAATACCGGAGGAACCACCGGAGGCACCCAACATTGGATCCCCCTTCCTTATAAAATCTTCCTTTTCTCAAGCAGTTCCCTCCTAATCAATCTAACTTCCTTGATTACGTCATCACTCACAAAAACGGGTTTGCTAAAACCTAAGTCTTTTCCTTTCAGTTTCTTCGCATTACTCATAATAGCAAATCGGCCTTGATATTCCGCAGTTTTAATCTTTACGAAATTGTCCGTAACTTCAACAACAGAAAAAGATGGAATATCCGAAGCAGGAATCCCGAGCCCATCAACTAGAACACGTTTGACAGTGCTTTCAGTATCTGCACTCGGTCCATGCTTAATATTCCAAAACAGAACATTATTCTTCTTATCCGTATTTTGAACCAACATCGACTGGTTCTTTAACAGGACAACTTGAGTACAAAGTTCATTTATTATGACCTCTTGCGCATGCGTCTTATCAGTAAGTTTATCCACTTCATCATCAGTTTTGCTTGCATTAGCTTCAATAACCGCACACCGCGAACCAAGGTGATCGACTGATTTTTTTTTATAATATCCATATCAGATTCTACGGTTTTCAGTGAGCACTTAATATCTGAAAAATCTTTTTGTAATGTTTGTAACATTTCTAAAATCATGGAAATGCTACCAGCATTTGTCCTTTCGCATTCTCGCACAAGACTAAAATCAAAAGTTGAGTCCATTCCTGAGACTTCATCACAAGGCCTTTTCTGGCCTGTCTTTACTGGAGTAGATTTGTAAATTTCTCCAGCTTCTTGGGATACATTTTGATCATCCTGTTTCAACTTCTTCTTGTCATTATTTCCTTTATTCTTCTTCTTATTCCCATTCTCGGCTAATAAAAAAAAAAATAAAAAATCTGGCGCTTACCTCAATCGGAACCTTTCTCTACCCACGCGATTCTAGCGTGCTGTACATCAGCCGTTGAAAGGCACGGCAAACACCATTCATTCAAGAATCAGCTACGGTCCTCAAAAAATCTACACTTTTACTCCTGCATCAACCAGCTACAAAATTGTCTGCATGACATCATCTATTCTACAATGCAATTTGGCCAGCACTAGCCCCTACACAAATGTTAACATAATGAATGCATGATCGCAATTTTTATGCTTACACCTGAACTGTCCACTGTAATTTATTCTAAATTTAATCCGGCTTAAAAACAAAACAGATGTTTGCAGGTTAGATGCCAAACAAGAACTCAATAGGGATATATAACTAAATCAAAACATCCTACGAGTATATAGATTGTTAAGAGGATGTATTGGCTATACCCCAGGAATGGCTTAGAGCATTAAGTTGAAAATTTCAGGGGAAAAAAAAATAATTCTTTAAATCTTTTCGTTTTTTTTAAGACTTTATGGTTTGGCCTGCTATTTGTATTTTGGAGAAAAATTTTCAGCTCTTTTTAAAAACATACACTCATTTAAAAATCTGGACACAAATAGTAGTGTTTAATTTAGTTTCAAACCTCCTCTAGTTGACCTAAAATAGAAAACTTGATACCATTCGCAAAAAAAACATCTGTTTGCTTACTTTGATAGCTTGGATACACTTATGCTAATTTGATTTGGCTAAATTTTAGAGCAGAAGTAGCCCTGAAAGTTTGAACATAATACCCAGAGTCGTTCTTGGGATACTGCTGAGATGCCATATTGGGAATTAGCATTAACACAGTGCATTTTGATGTAATCTTAAGGCAACATTTAGTTTTTAAATGTAATGGGCAAATGGGGGTTTTTTAGTGGGAGGGGGACTAGTTGCCCTCCAATGACGTTCGACTATTAAAAAGGGCATTAGCCCTTTCTATTTTCAATCGAATGAGCCCTTTTCGAAGTTCAAATTTCGCTCAAATTCCTTGAAATTTTCACCTTCATACCCTTAGCATTAGTGGTAGCAGTAGTCACAGTAGTAGTAGTAGAAGTATCAGTAGCAGTAATAATAATAGTAGTAGCAGTAGCAGCGTTAGCAATAGTAGTAGTGTGCACATATTACCTTTTGGTCAGTTTAACATCCTGTCATTATGGTCAGGAGTTTTCAACTTAATACTCAAAGAAGTTCCTAAGATATTGCTGAGAAGTTCTCTTGACAACCTGCATGCACACATAGTTTTTCGATTTTTTTTAACTTTGCCCTTAATATTGCTTGAAACTTTCACCTTAATACCCTTAGCCATAGAAGTAGCAGGAGCCATAATAATAGCAATAGTATTGTTGTAGTAGTTGTTGTTGTATTGGTAGTACTAGTAGCAGCAGTAGTATTAGTATTCATAGTATTATTCACATATGGACTTTTGGTCTGTTCAACACCCACCCCCCATCATTATTGGGAAGTTTCAACTTAATATGCCAAGTCGCTAATAAGATATTGCTGGCAAACCCCTTTTTGACACCCCACATGCACATAATGTGTTTTGGTTTGTTTCAGTTTTTGCCATAACCGTTTCCTGACATTTTCACCTTGTAATCCTTAGCCTTGGTAGCAGTCACAATAGAAGTAATAATTGTAGCAGCAGTAGTAGTAGCAATGGTGGTAATAGTAGGAGCAGTAGTGGTAGTAGTGGTAGTACCAGTGCTAGTAGTAGCGTGAACATCTGGCCTTTTAGTAAATTGATCACCCTTCCTGTAATTCCCTGAAAGTCCAACTTGATACCATAAGTCATTTCTGAGATACACTCTTTTGACAACCTGCATACACATAGCGTGTTTTGACTTAGTTTAACACTCCCTCAACACTCGCTGAAAGCTTCACCTGAATACCCTTGACCTTCTTGAACACTAAAGGTCAAATATTTCCCCCTATCCCGATAAAAATACTATGTGTAAACAACGGACGAATTGCATAACTTACAGCTCATGCTTCGAGGTCTTAGGAGGGATTGTCGTTCCCAGATTCCTAGTTGTTGGAATCTCGAAATTTTGAGCGGGTGTCTTCAGGGAAAAAATGATTGGAAGGGGGTCTTGTTGCCCTCCATTTACTTTTAGCTCCTAAAAAGGACAATAGAACATGTAATTTTCAATCAAAGAGCCCATTCCGATTATTTCACAACAACACCTTCCATAAGAAATGCCTTAGTAAAAAAAAGAAGAAAAAACAAATAATACATTTGTCCAATTTTGCTCTTTACTTAGGCAGTACTATTGTACAACCAAAGGATCAAAACATGTTTTCAACGCTTTTTCTTGTATAATGTTAATCAACTCAAGATTGCTGAGACCTTCAGGAATGAGTATCAACGTTTATTAGACTGTCATTCTACATTATTTTCACTAATCTTGGTTATCATGTTGTTATTATTTCTTTTTTATCAATGTTGCGACAAATTAAACACAAAACTTGGAATAAATATTGTTTTCAGTAAGCAAAAATGATATTCTGCCCTTTAGAAGGCAATTGAGAATATTATCCCTACACCTATTTGCCATAGTTCTGTTTAATTCAAGTTTAACTTTATTGTTTATTGTAATTTCTGTTCGTTTTGGGCTTCAATTATCGACTGAAAGTGGTTTATGTCCATTTTAAACTTGAATTACTATTTGACTTCATTTCCGCTCGTTTTGGGCTTTCTGTACCTTTTTACTTTTCTTTGACAAACTTCATTTGTTGAAAAGTGTTTTTTTTTCTTCGACAGAAATACCTTTGTCTAGACCGGCATTAGACTAGCATAAAAAGAATGTGGTGCCATTTTTCTGAAAAAGAAAAGATTCTCTTTTGGATATACCATTTTTAAAATTTGGAGGGGTTTACAACTACAAAGCTGAAACAAAATTTACAGTGACGAACGAAAGCACCACTCCCATTGAGATAAAAAAAAGAATAGAGGCCTGATTCTTTAAAATTTCGCGGTCAGATTTTTCCACCCACTGGAAGTCTTTTTATTTTGAACTCATCGTTATAATCTCAAAAGTTTTGTCTACTGCTTGCCTTGTTTTGTAGGGTTTTGGGTAGAATAGCCATAACATCTTTTTTTTATGTGACTAAACTCTTGGAATTCTGACCAAGATTTTTAGATATTAAAATAAACCGTGAATCAAGATTGACAAAAAGTTTTGTGGAATCTCGTCTTCTTATTAAAACCCTATGATTGCTCCAGCCACCCTTTGTTTGCAAAGGTGTTCAAGAGTCAGTAGAACAGTTGACATGGAGTCTCACTTCTATATTTAAAAATGCTCGTTGTACTATCTTGATGTTCATTTAAGTTTATGTCTCAATTGAACTATTTTCTTCTTCTTGTTTTTACTGTTAGATTTAATGAAGCAGGGAGGGGAGAGGGAGGTCATACAAAACAGATGAGTGTTCTGAATTTCAAATACCCCTGATAACTTGTACGCCTACTGGAGCACTTTGAAAAATGTAAATGTACCGCCATATGGTTCCTAGATTGTGAAAAAGTTCGTCCAAAGGATATACTTGCCGTGTGATTGTATCAAAAGCAAACACCACATCTTACATTTCCTTGATTCGAAAGGAAAACCGGAAATAATATTTTTTAAGCTTTGTGTAAGACGATATTACTTTATAGTGTATTACAGTGAGAGCTGTGATTTTATTATAGTCTTATCCACCTAACTACTATTTCAGCAATTTTTCTGCCAATCTTCTGAAGTCTTTTCAATTTTCACAAAATCATAGATCTGGTCGACAGAGAGTAGATGACATCAACTGCTCCCAAACCATGAAAATTAGTCAGTGATTCTCCTGTATATATTTTTTATTTTATCAAGCTTATCTTTAATGTCTTGTTTCGGTCACTCCTGAATTACTATCAATAAAGTTTTTAAGCGATAAAATTTCTGTCGGAAAAGCTAAGACAATAACTTAATTAATTTCACCGTAAGATTTAAATTCACAAAAGAGAAATTAGGTGAAAATTACCTTTTTAGCATTCAGCTGCAGTAGCGTTCTGAGACAAAGGTTATACGTCATCATTTATTATTAGCCCCCCACCTTCGTCTTCGTCTTATAAAATATTTGATATATGATATCAGCTGCTGAAAAGCCCATCATTTCAAAATTTAATATTACTATAGTTTCATTTTTATTTTCAATGTTGTAATAAGTATTTAAGAAAATATTTTTGATATAATTCATTTTCAGTAAAGCGCCAATGATGTAGTAAGTTTTATACTTTCATAGACAGCCCAATAGCGCTGCCTAAGTAAAGAACAATGTGGGCACAATGTTTTTTCCCCTCCATACCCTGGCACTTCGTATCGAAGGAGTTGTCGTAGAAACTTCGAAAAGGGCTCATTCCATTGGAAATTGGAGTGGCTAGTGCCCTTTTTAATAGTCGAAAGTGATTAGAGGGTAACTAGCCCCCCCACGTCCATCATTCCCCAAACAGATCCAATCAAATTTTTGAGATAGCCATTTTGTTCAGCGTAGTTGATTTCCGGATAGAAAATATATTTTTGAGGAGGACATTCCCCCACAACCCTCAGGGCAAGGGTTTTAGGATATGCCCTGAGGGCATATAAGAACGATGTTGGCACAATGTATCATTTTTAATTTTTTTCTTTAGAGCAAGGAACTTTTTATGGACGGGGGCGTCGTAGAAACTTCAAAAGGGGCTCATTCGATTGGAAATTGAGAGTTCTAGTGCCCTTTTTAATAGTTGAAAGTGATTGAAGGGCAACTAGCCCCCCACGCCCATCATTAATTTTGAGATAGCCATTTTGTTCAGCGTAGTTGATTTCCAGATAGAAAATATATTTTTGAGAAGGACCTTCACCAACAACCCTCAGGGCAAGGGTTTTAAGTTATGCCCTGGGGGCATTTAAGGTTTTTACAGAAGGCGTTGTCGTAGAAACTTCAAAACAGGCTCATTCGATTGGAAATTCAAAAGGCTAGTGCCTTTTTTAATAGTCGAAAGTGATTGGAGGTCACGCCCATCGTTCCACCAAACAAATCCAATCAAAACTTTGAGACAGCTATTTTATTCAGCGTAGTTCATTTCAAGATAGAAAATATGCTTTTTAGGAGGCAACTCCCCCACAACCTTCACGGCAAGGATTTTAAGTTATGCCCTGGGGGCATATAAGGTTTTTATAGAAGGTGTTGTCGTAGAAACTTCAAAAAAGGCTCATTCGATTGGAAATTCAAAGGGCTAGTGCCCTTTTTAATAGTCAAAAGTGATTGCAGGGCAACTAGCCCCCCACGCCCATCATTCCTCCAAACACATCCAATAAAAATTTTGACATAGCCATTTTGTTCAGCCTAGTTGATCTCCAGATAGAAAATATGTTTTTGAGGAGGACACTCCCCCAGAGCCCTCAGGGCTAGGGTTTTAAGTTATGCCCAGGAGGCATATAAGGTTTTTATAGAAGGCGTTGTCGTAGAAACTTCAAAAAAAAGCTCATTCGATTGAAAATTCAAATGGCTAGGGCCCTTTTTAAGAGTCGAAAGTGAATGGAGGGAAATTTGCCCCCCCCACGCCCCTCATTCCCCCAAACACATCCAATAAAAATTTTGAGATAGCCATTTCGTTCAGCGTAGCTGATTTTCAGATAGAAAATATGTTTTTGAGGAGGACACTCCCCCACAACCCTCAGGGAATGGGTTATAAGTTATGCCCTGGGGGCATATAAGGTTTTCATTCAAATCTTTGTCATAGAAACTTGAAAAAGGGCTCATTCGATTTGAAATTCAAAGAGCTATAACCATTTTAAATTTTTAACGTGATTTGAAGGTAACTAACCAGTTACCCCCTCTCTCGCCCACCTTTTCCCCAAACACATCCAATCAAAGTTTTTAGATAGCCATTTTATTCAACGTAGTTGAAAGTTTTGTAAATTAGGTCTTTAAGGATGACAACCCCTCCCCCCACAGCCCTCAGGGCACGGGTTTTAAGTTGTGCCTGGGGGCATATAAATTTATATTGAAACCGTTGTCGTAGAAACTTCAAAAGGGCTCATTCAATTTGAAATTGAAAGGGCTAGTACCTTTTTTAATAGTTGAAAGAAATTGGATAGTGACTAACGCCCCTCTCACGCCCACCATTCTCCCAAACACATCCAATCAAAATTTTGAGATATCCATTTTGTTCTACGTTTTGAACGTTCTGGAAATTAGGTCTTTTAGGACTATAGCCCCTCAGAGCCCTCAGTGCAAGGGTTGTAAGTTATGCCCTAGGGGGAAATAAAGTTTTTATTGAAAGTATTGTCGTAGAAACTTCGAAAGGGCTCATTCAATTGGAAATTGAAAGGGCTAGTGCCTTTTCTAATAGTTGAAATTTATTGGATAGCAACTAACGCCCCTCTCACGTCCACAATTTTCCAAAACACATCCAATCATTATTTTGAGATATCCATTTTGTTCAACGGAGTTGAACGTTCTGGAGATTAGGTCTTTTAGGATGATAACCCCCTCAGAGCCCTCAGTGCAAGGGTTGTAAGTTATGCCCTGGGGGCATATAAGGTTTATATAGAAAGTTGTTGTATAAATCATAGGCAGTGCGATCGCGCTGCCTAAGTAAAGTACGGGGAAAATCGAGAACGAGACAAGAAACGGTGGCTAAGTAAAGAGGAAGACACTCTCCACAACCCTTAGGGCAAAGGTTTTAAGTTATGCCCTGGGGTATATAAGAACGGTGTTGGCACAATGTTTTATCTATTAATTTTTTTCTTTAGAGCAGGGCACTTTGTATCAAATAAGTTGTCGTAGAAACTTCAAAAAGGGCTCATTCAATTAGAAATTGGAGTGGCTTGTGCCCTTTTTAATAGTCAAAAGTTATTGGAAGGCAACTGACACCTCTTCCACGCCCACCATTTCCCGAAACACATCCAATCAAAGTTTTCATATAGCCATTTTGTTCAACGTAGTTGATTTCCAGATGGTAATTATGTTTTGTGAGGAGGACAGTCCCTAACAGCCCTTAGGGCAAGGGTTGTATCTTATCCCATGGGGGCATATAAGGTTTTATATAGAAGATGTTGTCGTAGAAACTTAAAAAAGGCTCATTCGATTGGAAATTCTAATGGCTAGTGCTCTTTTTAATAGACGAAAGTCATTATAGGGCAACTAACCCGTCTCTCACGCCCACCTTTTCCCCAAACACATCTAATCAAAACTTTGAGATAGCCATTTTTTTCAACGTAGTTTTAAGTTCTGGAAATCAGGAAATCTGGAAATCAGGGTTGAGGATGACAACCCCCCCCCCCCAGAGCCCTCAAGGAAAGGGTTGTAAATATGCCCAGGATGCATATAAGGTTTTTATATTACCCGTTGTCGTAGAAACTTCAAAAAGGGTTCATTCGGTTGGAAATTGAAATGGCTACTGCCCATTTTAATAGTCAAAAGTAATTGGAAAGCAACTAATATCCATTCCACGCCCACCATTTCCCAAAACACATCCAATAAAGATTTTGAGATAGCCATTTTGTTCCACGCAGTTCAAAGTTCAGGAAATTATTTCTTTGAGAAGGACACTCCTTCCACAGTCTTCGGGGCAAGGGTTATAAGTTATGCTTTTGGGCATGTAAGGTTCTATTGAAATCTTTGTCGTAGAAACTTGAAAAATCGCTCATTCGATTGGAAATTCAAAGGGCTAGTGCTCTTTGGATAGTCGAAAGTAATTTGAGGGCAACTATCCCCCTCTCACGCCCATCTTTTTCGCAAACACATCCAATCAATATTTTAGATAGACATTTTATTCAACGTAGTTGAAATTTTTGGAAATTAGGTCTTTAAGGATGACAGCCCCTCCCACTCCCACAGCCCACAGCGCAAGGGTTGTAAGTTATGCCCCTGGGGCATATAAGGTTTTTATTGAAAACGTAGAAACTTCAAAAGGCCTCATTCAATTGGAAATTGAAGGGCTAGTGCCTTTTTTAATAATTGAAAGTGATTGGAGGGTGACTAACGCCTATCTCACGCCCACCATTTTCCCAAACACATCCAATCAAAATTTTGAGATATCCATTTTGTTCAACGTAGTTGAAAGTTCTTGAAATTAGGTCTTTTAGGATGATAACCCCCTCAGAGCCCTCAGTGCAAGTTATTCCCTTGTAAGGTTTGTAAGTTATGCCCTTTGGGCATATAAAGTTTATATAGAAAGTTGTTATAGAAATTTAAAAAGGGCTCTTTTGATTGAAAATTGAAATTGCCCATTTTAATAGTCGTAAGTGTGTGGAGGGTAATTAACCCCCCTCTTACGCTCAACATTTCCCCAAAAAACATTCAATCAAAGCTTAGAGATAGCCATTTTGTTCAACGTAGTTGAAAGTTCTGGAAATTATGTATTTAAGGATGACAAACCCCCCATAGCCCCAAGGGCAAAGGTTGCAAGTTCTGCCCAGGGGGCATACAAGTTTTTATAGATAGAGTTGTCGTAAAACTTAAAAAGGGGCTCATCAATTGGAAATTTAGAAGGCTAGTGTCCTTTTTAATAATCGGAAGTGATTGGAGGGTAACTAACCCCCCGCCCATGCCCATCATTCCTCTAAACACATCCAATCAAAATTTTCACATAGACGTTTTTTCAACGTAGTAGAAAGTTCTGGAAATTAGGTCTTTGAGAATAACACCCCCCCAGCACTCAGGGCAAGGGTTGTAAGTTATGTCCTGGGGGCATATAAGATTTTTATTGAAAGTTTTTGTCTTGGAAACTTCAAAAGAGCTCATTTGATTGGAAATTGAAAGGACAAGGGCTATTTTTAATAGTTAAAAGTGATTGGAGAATGACTAACGCCCCTCTCACGCCCACCATTTCCACAGATACATATTTTGATATAGCCATTTTGTTTAACGTAGTTGAAAGATCCGGAAATTGGGTCTTAGAAGGATGATAACCACCCTAACAGACCTTAGGGTAAGGGTTGTAATTTATGCCCTGGGGGCATATAAGGTGTTTGTAGAAAGCGTTTTCGTTTCCAAAAGGGCTCATTCGATCGGAAATCGAAAGGCCTAGTGCCCTTTTTAATAGATGAAAGTGATTGGAAGGCTTGACATTTTTACAGTAAAGATCGAAGTGGGTTGAGTGGGATATTTATTGTAATTTCTGTTCGTTTTGGGTTTCATTTATTTATCGATGCTGATTTGTGGTAGTTTCACGCTTGGTAGATTATTTGATTTTATATTTGCTCATTTTTTGTTTAATGGAGTTCTTTACTTTTCTTTGAAAACCTTATTTTGGGGAAAAAGTTTTTTTTAATTAATTACAGTTAAAGAAGGAAACAGTACCCATACTCTTGTTTGTAGTGATTTTTGTTCGTTTCAATTTTGTTTCGCATATTTAATTAAAGTTTTATTCGTTTTAAGGATTGTTTATTCATTTATGTTAGCACATATTGTATGTTTGTGCTATGATTATTTATTTAGTTTCTGTTCGTTTTGGGCTTCATTTATATTACAATAGTTAGATTTTTTTTCTTTTTAAGTCTGATTTGCATATTTAATTTTAGCTGAACTCGCTTTAAGATTTATTCATTCAATTACACTAGTACAAAAAAAAGAATAATAACGAAAGCAATACTAAACCAGAAGAATGGAACAAAAAGAACAGTGCAAGAAGAGATAAGAAAAGTAGAAGCAATATTTTTTTTTAAAGAAAACCAAAAACAATTGACCTCCCCCTCCACAAAAAAATATCAAACCAAATGTATTTAAGCTACTCCAACCCCGTCCAGGTGATAAGAGTCCAGCCTAATGCAGGTTAGAATTTAATTACTCTAAGCTTTATTGACGAGAGTAGTATCCCATCACTGCTTTCAAGCACATGCCTTTTTTAGTTTTAAGTGCATTCCCTTCCTTTTCCCATAGAATTCAAGCGTACCTGCTTCTAGCTGGCAAGAGTTTAATGTCCTTGGCAAGAGTTCAATGGTTAGGTCAGGTGTTTTTCTATGACACCCCCTTTGTTCTTCTATAAAAGTCCTCTGATGTCGTGGTACACCCGCCCCCCCCGTTTCAAGCGCATGTTACACCATGCAACACACCCTTGCCTTTAAAGGGTCAGATAAGTGGAGCTAACAAACCTTGAAGCCGTCACACCTACGCAACGTGGTTACTGGTTCTTTTAAAGGGAACACAGTTGCCAAGACTCCATAACACACCCCTCTGGACTCTAATGACGACTTACACAATTTCAAACGGGCAGATATGTACTTTTTGACAGGAACCTATGGGGGAATCCTCGCTTGTAACGTAATGACAGCTCACACCTTACGTAATTATTGTGCAACTGTCATGTGGTACTTTTTTTTGCCAAAATCCTCCAAAGCATTTTTTTCATTAACTTATGGACGGTACACACTTTATGTAAGGTCAGCGCATCTTACGCAGAAACGGATCATCTATCACTGCCAGATAATACCATTTCGACATTTTTCGCCCAAAAGCCTCAAGACATTTTCTTTTTTCGGCGTTTCACTTTTCATTCGAAACACCTTTCAGTTTTTTCTAGAGTTCTTGACCCCGCTAGGACTCGAAAGGTCATTCCCTTCTAATGGTAAAGCGCACCAAGCAAGTCGTCCATGAAATCATTTCCAGTGTTTTGTATCTTGAACCATATTCTAAAAATAACCTATTGCATGACAGCTAAGATTCAACATTTTTGGCACTCGTTAGAATGTTGCGTTTACGACCAAAATTTGGCACGGACTTGGAAAACATCTATTTCCAGAGATAATGCCTCAAGAAGAAAAATATCCATTTCTTGCAGTACCTGTTATATTCTCACCTCTTCCAAGGGAGAAACTCCTTGGTGTCTTCACTCTAACTTTTAAGTTGTACTTCATCCCCACAATGACATTACATGACCCCCCTCCCAACCCTGACAAGATATCATCTCCACCAAGACATTTTTCAAGCATTTCATATTACAAATTGTGTCTTTAAATCCCATAATTCAAGTTTTTTGCATCCAAAACCAATCTTAATGTCCCAAAAAATACTCCACGCCACCATGGCATTTCACCCATGTGACACCGGCCCACCCCCAACCCTCTTGATGACCTGATATTAATAATATATTTAAGCCATGTTAACAGATTTCGTTGAAGAACCTTTAACGAAATGCACCATTTCATTGAGTATTGTTAGATTTCACTCCCCCTCTAGCAAAAAATTTATTTAACACCTCCCCTCTTATCCTTAAGATCTACTGTATATTAGTCAATGACAATGCATACCACCTTGGTGAATTATGGATGATATTAAACACCCCCTTGACATCGCTACATCCCCCACCCCCAGACATCTTCAGGCATTCTCTAATAAAAATTATGTTTTTAAATTCCGTGATTCAAGTTTTTGCGGCACAGCCCTATCAAGATGCCCCAAGAAACACTCCACACCGCCATGGCATCACCCCCATCCGTCACCATATATCACGAGACCCCCCCCCCCCCGGTGCCTGCTGATATTAGTAGTATAGTTAAACCATATTAAGAGGTATTATTGAAAGACTTTTAACAAAAATATCCACTTCTTTGAGTGGGATGTTAGATTTTTCAATATCCTAACAACAGATTCAACCCTCCACCTAGCAATCATTTTCAGAGGGAGCCTTCACAATAGATGCAATTTTTAGGCATTATTATGACTTATAAAAGGATAAGCAATAACATGTGTAATTTAAGAAAAACGAGGGGAGAGGACTCCAGGGGAGGAGAGGCTGTTTTTCTCAGTCCTTAAACAACCCCGGGCACATTTTTCCGGTAATAATATCAAAACACGCAAAAGCAGGAGAATTCTATTTCGAGAAATTCTTGTTCCCACCTATCCAGTGCACTGCGGGAAAGTTTGATCAGTGCCTACCCATTTTGGGGATAAAATCCGGGCTTCGGCTAGGCGATAAAAAAGCTTAAAAAATGGTCTTGCTCGAGATACTTCAAAAAGTAGTATTAATAGGGAAATCATCATTGGGCTTCTACGACAACCCTTTAACGTCACATTATCCCTGTTTCTGGAGTTCAGCTGGCAAGATCCCCACCCCTGGAAAACCGCCCAAGAAACCAGGCATTCTAATGTTTCATCTTTATTGGCATGATTCCTAGCGATTTTGGTGCATTGTTTTTCAAGAAGATTCCCAGGATTTCCGTGACCAAGTCTATAATGAATGATGCCAGTGTATTTCGCAAGCTAGACTAAAGGGAGCTCCAGCACGGCAAACACACACGTGCTGCGTATTAACGGCGATGCATATATTAAGAAAAGATACCTAATGGAAGAGCTTGGAAGATAATCTTGCGAGAAGGGTAGATACCCACACAATTAAAAAGTATACCTATGGCCCCGAGCGGAATAGCGCTACGACACTGTTTTCACACTAGCACCAGCCCTCCACATGACACTAGCCCTCAACCCCTAGGACATTTTCAACCTATTTCTCCCCGAAAATAAACTAAAATATCCCATTAAATAATATATTTTTGAAAAAAGAGAAGCCACCCTTTCTTTACTAGTTTTTGATACTCTAAGCAATTTTCACCTCACAGTATCACACTATAACTACTCTCTAGAAGGCCTCCGTCAACGCCCCCAATCTCTACCAAAACACTTTTCAGACATTTCTTGCTAAATTTTTATTTTCAACTCATTCAATCGGTTTCTTGCAAGTAATTCACCCCACAGTACCAAAATATAACTACTCTAAGACACCCCCAGCCATCATCACATCTCCCCCAAAACACTTTTCAGACTTTTTTAAATTTTTATTCAAGTCATTCATTTGGGTTTTTGCAAGCAATTCACACCACACTACCACACAAAAACGACTCTCTAGCAGTCCTCTGTTATAGTCCCATCTCCCCAAAAACAATTTATCAGATATTTCTTGTTAAAAAATTTCATATTCAAGTCATTCATTCGGGCTCTCGCAAGCAATTCAGCCCACAGTATCTCACTATAACTACTCTTAGACACCTCTCTGTCATCGTTCCCATCACCCTTAAAACACTTTTCAGGCATTTCTAGTTAAAAATTTTATTTTCAACTCATTCGTTAGGGTTTTCGCAAGCAATTCAGAACAGACTAAAGCACTATAACTACTCTAAGACACCCCTCTCTCATCACCATATCTCCCACAAAACACTATTCAGACATTTATTGTTAAAAATTTTACTTCAAGTCATTCACTCGGGTCTTGGCAAGCAATTCACGCCACAGTACAGCACTATAACTGTTCTAAGACACCCCTCTGCCATCACCCCATCTCCCCACAAAACACTTTCCAGACATTTCTTGTTAAAAATTTTATTAAAAATCAATCATTCAGGTTATTGCAAGGAATTCACTCCAAAGTACAGCACTATAACTACTCTAAGACACACTCTGCTATCGTCCCATCTCCCGCAAAACAATTTTAAGACATTTCTTGTTAAAAATTTTATTTCAAGTTATTCATTCGGGTTATTGTAAGTAATTCATACCCCAGTACCACACTATAACTACTCTAAGACAGCCCTCTACCTTCACCCCATCTCCCCACAAAACACTTTTCAGACATTTCCTGTTAGAAATTTTATTTTCAATTCATTCATTCGGGTTTTTGTAAGCAATTCAAGTCATAGTACAGCACTATAACTACTCTAAGACATCCATCTGCCATCACTCCATCTCCCCCAAAACACTTTTCAGACATTTCTTGTTAAAAAATTAATTTCAAGTCATTTATTCGGGTTTTTGCATGCAAGTAACACCGCATTACAACACTATAACTACTCTAAGACCCCCTATATGATCACCCACCCCTCCCCAAAAAAAAAACACTTTTTAGACATTTCTTTTAAAAAAATTTATTTTCAATTCATTCATTCGGAGTTTCGCTAGCAATTCAGTCCAAACTACCAAACTATAACTACTCTAAGACACCCCTCTGTCATCGCCACATCTCCCCCAAAACACATTTTAGACATTTTTTGTTAAAAATTTTATTTTCAATTCATTCATTCGAGTTTTTGCAAGCAATCCACGCCACAGTACCACACTATAATTACTCTAAGACACCCCTCTGCCATCACGCACATCTCACCCAAAACACTTTTTAGACATTTCTTGTTAAAAATTTTATTTTCAACTCATTCATTCTTTTTTTTATTAGCCGGGGGGGGGGGGTAGTTAGTAATATAAAAGAGACCCACCGAACATAACAACCAGAGGACCATAGGGCCTAATTCAACTGGGGGATTCCTAGCGAGGATTTCCAACAGGGTCTCCCTAATCCAACCACCAGAGGAACCCAGCAACCATTTCAAATGGAACCCGAAATTCCAATTCAACAGGGGCCCTAGCAATCATTTCCAACGAGGGTGAACCCCCCCCCCCCACCTAACCTAACCAACGAAAGACCGCAGCAAGCAATTCAACTGAGGCTCATGCTCTGTTCATGGAGCTTGTAGCATGCTGATTTTTATTAGTGGAACTTATCGCATTATTTTTTGTTCCTTCATCTTCTTGCACGCTAGTTTTCTCTTCGTGAAACATTTCTCCTCACGAAACTGATTTTCTTCACGGATCTGATGTGCTGATATTTGCTCATGGAATTTGTTGAATGCTGATTTTTGTTTGTGAAACACATTACATGTTGATTTAACTCTTCAAGAAACTTGTATATTGTTCCCTTTTGTCCTCGTGAAACTGATTTTGTTCATGGAACCTGTCGAGTACTGATTTTTTTGCTCATGAAACTTCTCGCTTGTTGATTTTTTTTTCTCTTCGTGAACCTCTTACATTGATTCTTCTCCTCGTGAGACTGATTTTATTCATGGAACTTATGCTTACCTTTGTCCGTAGAGCTTGTTGCATGCTGAGTTTTTACTCATGAAACTTATTGCATGTTGAATTTCCCCTTCATGAAACTCGTACATTGACTTTCCTGATGAAACTGAGTTTGTCCAAGGAAGTTTTTACATATTACTTTTTACCAGAGGAACATCTTGCATGCTTTTTTTTTGTTTGTTTGTGAAACTTGTAACAGCTTGATTTTCTTTTCATGAAAAATGTACATTGATTTTTCTCCTTTTGAAACTGTATTTCTTTACGGAACTTGCTGCGTACTGATTTCTTTTTTTGTTCATTGAACTTTTTGCATGCGTATTTTTATTCGTGAAACTAGTCACATGGTGATTTTATTTTCTTTGTGAAACTTTCACATTTTTTCTCTTCGTAAAATCTATGCATGGATCTTTCTTGTCGTGAAACTTATTTTCGTGTGGAACTTGTCGTATGCTGATTTTTTTTGTGAAAAGTGTTGTTTGCTGCTTTTTTATTGCTCATAAGACATATCGCATGCTAATTTATCTCCTGACAAAATTGATTTTCTTCATGGAACTCGCTGCGTGCTGCTTTTTTTCCTGAAACATTTTGCATGCTGATTTTTCGTTTGTTGAACGTAGTACATGTTGATTTTTCTCTTCATGAAACATTAACATTTACATTGATTGATCTCCTTTTGAAACTGATTTTCGTCATAGAACTGACAGCAAGATGATTGCCTTTTTGTTCATGAAACCTGTTGCATGCGTATTTTTGTTTGTGATGCTACTCACATGATGATTATATTTTCCGTGTGAAGCTTTCACATTTTTTCTACGTAAAATTTATACAATGATTTTTTCTCATCGTAAAACTTCTTTTCTTATGGAGCTTGTTGAGAGCTGATTTCTTCTGTTCATGGAACTTGCTGCGTACCATTCTTGTTTGCAAAACTTGTTGCATGCTGTTTTGTTTTTTCTCTTCGTGAAATCATGGAACTTGTTGGCTGCTGATTTTTGTTCGCAAAACTTGTAGAGTGATGATTTTTGTTCCTGAAACTTGTTGCATGTTGATTTTCTCTTCATGAAACTCGTACTTGTTATGTTCTGACTTTTTTTCGTGAAACATAATTTATTAGTAGGTTAACCTAACTTAACCTACGCAGGCTAGGTTAGGTTAAGTTAGGTTAGGATGACGCGTCACAAGTTAGGTTAACCTACTAGTATATAATAATAAATTAAATTTCACAAAAAAAAATTAAAAAAGAAGATGAACGAACAAAAAATCATGCGGAGAGCTCCAGTAATAAAAAATCAGCGAGCTACAAGTTCCATAAACAGAGCATGGGCCTCAGTTGAATTGCTTGCTAGGGTCTTCCGGTGGTTATGTTGGGGGGGGTAGCCCTCCTCGGTGGAAAGGATTGCTAGGGCCCCTGTTGAATTGAATGTTTGGGTTCCACTTGAAATGGTTGCTAGGTGCCTCTGGTGGTTGGGTTAGGGAGACCCTGTTGTAAATCCTCGCTAGGGAATCCCCTGTTGAATTTGGCGCTAGGGTCCTCTGGTGGTTAGGTCAGGAGGAGGCTCTTTAAAATTACTAACTAGCCCCCCAGGCTAGTGAAAAACCCGAATGAATTTGTTGAAAGTAAGATATTTAACAAGAAATGTCTGAAAAGTGTTTTGGCTGAGATGGAGTGATGGCAGAAGGCTGTCTTGAAGTAGTTATAGTGTGGTACTGTGTTGTGAATTTCTTGCATAAACGCGAATGAATGAATTGAAAATAAAATTTTTAACAAGAAATGTCTAAAAAGTGTTTTGGCGAAGATATGGTGATGACAGAGGGGTGTCTTAGAGGTTATAGTGTGGTAGTGTGGGCTGCATTGCTTGTGAAAATCCGAATGAATGAGTTGAAAATAAAGTTTTTAACAAGAAATGTCTGAAAATTGTTTTTTTTTTGGGGGGGGGGGGGGTGATGATAAAGGGGTGTCTTAGAGTATTTATAGTGCTGTACTGTGGTGTGAATTGCTTGCGAAAGCCCGAATGAATGAGTTGAAAATAAAAATTTTAACAAGAAATGTCTAAAAAGTGTTTTGGGGGAGATGGGGCGATGACAGAGGGATTTCTAAGAGAACTTATAGCGCTGTACTCTGGCCTGAATTGCTTGCAATAACTCAAATGAATGGGTTGAAATAAAACTTTTAACAAGAAATGTCTGAAAAGTATTTTGTGGGGAGTTGGGGTGATGGCAGAGGGCTGTCTTAGAGTAGTTACAGTGCTGTAATGTGGCGTGAATCGCTTGCGAAGACTCGAATGAATGACTTGAAATAAAATTTTTAACAAGAAATGTCTGAATTCTGTTATGGGGGAGATGTGGTGATGACACAGGGGTGTTTTAGAGTAGTTATAGTGCTGTACTCTGGGCTGAGTGCTCTAAAATAAAATTTTTAACAAGAATTGTCTTAAAAGTGTTTTAGGGGTGATGGGAACGATGACAGGGGGTGTCATAGAGTAGTTATAGTGTGGTACTGTGGGCTAAATTGCTTGCGTAAACCCAAAAGAATGACTTGAAAATGAAATGTTTAACAAGAAATGTCTGAAAAGTGTTTTGGGGGAGATATGCCTACAAATTGCATCTATTGTCAAGGCGCCCTCTAAAAATGATTGCAATTTGGAGGGTGGAATCTATTGTTAGGATATTCTGAAATCTAAAATCCCTCTCAAAGAAATGGATATTTTTGATAAAATTCTTTTAATAATACCTCTTAATATGGTTTAAATATACCACTAATATCAGCTCGCCCGGAGGGGGTGTCTGGAGCCATATGGTGATGGATTTGGGGGGATGTCATGGCGGTGTGGAGTGTTTTGTGGGGCCTCATGATAGAGCTGTGTTGCAAAAACGTGAATCACAGGATGTAAAAGCATAACTTTTTATTAGGAAATTCCTGAAAGATGTCTTGGGGGTGGGGAGATGTAGCGATGTCATGGCGGTGTTTAATATCATCCATAATTTACGAAGTTGGTGTATATTGTCATTGACTAGTATACTCTAGAGCTTAAGGATAAGTTTGGAGGTGTTAAATGAAATTTTGCTAGAGGGGGAGTGAAATCTAACAATACTCAATAAAATGGTGCATTTCGTTAAAGGTCCTTCAAAGAAATCTCTTAATATGGTTTAAATATATTACTAATATCAGGTCATCCAGGGGTCGGGGGGGTGTTGTCACCTGGTTGAAATGCCATGGCAGGGTGGAGTATTTTGTCGGACATTATGATTGGCTTTGGTTGCAAAAAACTTGAATCACGGGATTTAAAGACACAATTTTCAATATGAAATGCTTGAAAGATGTCTTGGTGGAGATGATTTCTTGTTTTAGTGTTGGGGGGGCATGTAATGTCATTGTTGGGATGAACTACTGCTTAAAAGTTAGGGTGGAGACATTAAGGAATTTTTTCCTTGGAAGAGGTGAAAATTTAACAGGTACTATAAGAAATTGACATTTTCCTTAAAAGCTCTTAATATGTCTTAAATTTGCATGCAATATCAACCTTATTCATCCTAACCCATGTCTAATATCACTCTCCCTCCTCTACCCTCCGGGGTTGCAGGCTAGAAGCCCCGGTTATCTATACTAGATGGTTCTTTTTGCGTATATGATAATATGATATTTTCATCTTTTATTTGTTTTCGTGTTTTTTTAGTTGTTTTTTTTGTTTTATTGCTTGTCAATTTGTTTTTATTTAAAGTGGCTGTGTTTTTAAGATTTATTGTTTGGGATTCGTCTCTCATACCTAGGTATTTACATATTTTAACCACGCATTTCCCCTTTATTACTAAAAATAACTTGAGAGCTATTGTCTCTGGAAAAAGAAGTTTTCTGAGTGTGTGACAAATTTTGGCCGTAAACGCATCATTTGGCCGTAACAACTGTCAAGCAATACGTTATTTTTAGAATATGGTTCAAGATACAAAATCCTAGGAATGATTTCATGGGCGACTTGCTTGGGACGCTGTACCATTGGAAGGGAATGACATTTTGAATCCAGGCGAGGTAAAGAACTATAGAAAAAAATGAAAGGTGTTTCGAGCAAAAAATGAAACTCCGAAAAAAAGAAAATGGCTTGAAGCTTTTGGGCGAAAAATGTCGAAATTGTTTTATCTGGCAGTGATGGATGCGCCGTACATGCATAAGATAAGCTGACCTTACATAAAGTGTGTACCGTCATTAAGTTAATGAAGTAAAATGCTTTGGGGGTTTCGGGCAAAGAAAAGTACCCCATGACAGTGGTGCACAATAATTACGTAAGGTGTGAGCTGTTATTACGTTAAAAGCAGGGATTCCCACATGGGTTCCTGTCAAAAAGTACATATCTGTAGGTTTGAAATTGGGTAATTACCATGAAGTTATTGGAGTCCAGAGGGGTGGGTCTTGGAGTCGTGGCAACTGTGTTCCCTTTAATAGAACCGGTAACCGCATTGGGTAGTTTTGACGGCTTGTGGGGTGGGTAGCTCCACTTATCTGACCTTTTAAAGGCGAGGTTGTGTCGCATGGTGTAACATTCACTTGAAACGGGGGTGTGTACCGTGACGCCAGAGGACTGTAAAAGAAAAAAAGGGGGTGTGTCATAGAAAAACACCTGACCTAACCATTGAAATCTTGCCAAGGACATTGAACTCTTGCCAGTTAGAAACGGATGCGAGGGGTTAGGAACTTCAGTTGCTATTAAAACTTATGTATTATACGGACCAAATTCAAAGTAATCATATAATATAAAACTGAAATCCTTTAAATCTTGCCAGGACTGGAAATTTCACCTAGAAACAGGGTATGCGCTCGGAATCTTGCCAGCCATCTGCTAGAAACAGGGACGCCGTGACGTCAGAGGGCATGCGCTTGAATTCTACGGAAAAAGGGAGGACATGCGTTTGAAACTTGGGAGGGCAGGTCCTTGAAAGCAGTGATGGGATACTACTGACGAGTAATTCTGATTTTTCCCTTCTCTTCTTCACTTGATTAGTTCCAATTCCTTTTTTCTTATTGTTAGACGTTTCTGTTTTTTTCTGGTTTTATCGGCATGCCTCGTTTGACGCATTTAAAGGTATTACCCATTTTTTATCTTTCTTTGTCCATTTTTGGTGGCCTGCGTTTACCCCCCCCCCCTCCCCCGCAAAACCCACCACACGGAAAATAACCCCCAAAGGAAAATGCCCACAGGAAAAAAATCAGAGAAAATACCTCCCCGGAAAATATGACCCAACGCAGCTGGTTGGTCACCAATTCCTCTTGACTTCAAAAAAAAGGACTAAAACTCTCAGTTTCTGATCTAATGAGCACAGTCCAAAGTTTCTTTGATCTTGAGGTGGAGTTGTGGATAAGGAAGGGGTTATTCCCCTTCTGTACGGATTAAATTCTGCTCATTTAGGGGTTTATTGTTATTCTTTACTTACAGAATAACAGCGTAGACCGGAAATATACCGAGAAACTATAAGGAAGTAGATATCGATTTCACATTTTAGATACGTTTTAAAAAGTTTCTTTTGTACCCCTTCCCCCCCCCCTCCCCAAAAAAACCTTTGTGGTAAAAAAGGCTTTTGGTGGCTTTTTGTTGGGAAACTTTTCGCGGAGGGGATTACCGGCATGATTTTAAAAACAATCAAAAACTATAGTCTTTTTCAAATGAAAGTGCGCAAGAGACATTTTTCACCTGAGATCGTCCGCAGGAAAGTTTCTGTGTGGAATTTACAGCTAGAATGGAATTGTCTTGGAGGAATTTCCCTGGAGGAGGGGGAGGGGTATTTTTACGTGAAAAGAAGTAGTGGGGCCCCTGAGGTTTCAACGGCAGCCCATCCCTTCGAATCCCAATCCGGAGACTTATTTTTTATTTTTAACATAGGGAAATTGGCAGGTGAGGTTCCTAGCCCCTTGCACCTGTTTTTAGCTGGTAAGATTCCCATTTTTGGCCAGAGTTCAATGTCCATGGCAAGGATTCAATGGTTTGGTTAGGTCAGGTGTTTTTCCGACACATCCCATTGTTTCTCTACGGAATCCCTCTGACGTCACAAAACCCCTATCAAATTCCCTGGACAGCCCTCACTGCTTCCTGTGACATGCCCTCCCCGGATTCATGTGACATGCCCTCCTTTTTCAAATAGAAGTCATATGACATGCCTTCTGACGTCAAAACAACCCTGGGAAGAGTTCAATGTCCTTTTCGTTTAGGTTAGGCGTTTTTCTATGACAAGCTTCTTTGTTTTTCTGTGACAGTCCTCTGACGTCACGGTACATACCCCCGTTACAAGTGCTTGTTTCACCACGAGACACACCCTCACCTTTAAAGGGTCAGTTAATTGGAGCTACCAAACCCTCAAGTTGATCACACCTACGAAATGCGGTTACCGGTTCCATTTAAGGGAACACGGTTGCCAAGTCTTCTCATACTTTTTTTGCCCGAAATCCCCAAAGCGTTTTTTCATTAACTTGCTGGCAGTACAAATATTATTTAAGGTCAGCGTATTTTACGCATGAACGGCGCATCCATCACTGTCAGATAATACCATATTGACATTTTTCACCCAAGAGCCTCAAGATATTTCGCCCTTCTTTTTCGACCTTTCATTTTTCGCTCGAAACACCTTTTACATTTTTTCTTTTTTTCTTTTTTTAGAGTTCTTAACCCAGCCAGGACTCGAGAGTTCATTCCCTTCGAATGGTACAGCGCCCCAAACAAGTCGTCCATGAAATCATTTCCAGTATTTTGCATCTGGAACCATATTCTAGAAATAACCTATTGTGTGACAACTAAGATTCCCCATTTTCGGCACTTGCTAAAATGATGCGTTACTCTCCCAATTTGATACACCCCAGGAGACACTTGCTCTCAAGGTATTAATAACGATAAAACAAAAATGTATCGTTTCTTTACGTGGGTCATTAGATTTCACACTATAGTGATAATACACCCCACCCCCCTCTAGCATGAAACACCGGAGGAATAAAGTTGATATTAGATGCAAATTTACGACACATTAGGAGCTTTTAAGGAAAATATCCATTTCTTTTAGTACCTGTAAGATTTTCACCTCTACCATGGGAAAAAATTCCTTAATGTCTCCAAGCTATTTTTAAGCTGTAGTTCACACTACAAAGACATTACATGACTCCCCCCCCCAACTCTGAAGACACATCATCTCCAACAAGATGTTTTGCAGGCCGTTCCTATTAAAAAATTATGTCTTTAAATCCCCTGATTCAGGTTTTTTGCTACCCAAGTCAATCATGATGCCTCACACAATATTCTACAACGCCATAGCATTTCACCCATCTGACACCAGTATTCCCTCCCTCCCAGATGACTTGATACTAGTGATACATTTAAACCATTCTAAGAGGTATTATTGAAAGACTTTTAACGATATGCACCGTTTCATTGAGTTTTGTTAGATTTCACTCCCCCTCTAGTGAAAAATTCATTTAACACCTCCCACCTTATCTTTGAACTTTAGAGTATACTAGTCAATGACAATGCATACCACCTTGGTAAATTATGAATGATATTGAACACCCTCATGACATCACTACCTCTCACCCAAGACATCGTTCAAGCATTTACTAATAAAAATTCTGCTTTTAAATCCCGTGAAACAAGTTTTTGCAACACAACCCTATCATGATGCCCCACAAAACACTCAACACCGCCATGACATCAGCCCCATCCATCACCATATGGCACCAGACCCCCCCCCCCCAGATGACCTAATATTGGTGGTATATTTAAACCAAATTAAGAGGTATTATTGAAAGACTTTTAAGGAAATACGCTTTTTTCATTGAGATAAATTTATGGATATTTCACATTATCCTAACAATAGATTCCATCCTCCACCTAGCATTCATTTTCAGAGGGTGCCTTGACAATAGATGCAATTTTTAGGTACTGATGTGAGTTATAGAAGGATACAAATTAAGCAATAACATGCGTAATTTAGGCAAAGAGGAAGGGTGAGGACACCAAGGGAGGAGAGGCGTCGAAGGAAGGATGAGGCCAGTTTTTCCGTCACCAGCTCAGCTCTGAATTTTTATCTAGCCATTTAGATTTATTTTTGTTTTTTCGTTGCGCAAACCGGTAATTTTAAATTGTTTTTTAAATTTATTCTTATTTATTGTTAGCCAGCAACGGGCCTCCGTCCAGTAGGGTGCCGGCCCGATCAATATCAGCCCCCAAAGGCGTGTCCAGTCCCCTGAGCGGTTTCTTTCGGCCCTTATAAAACCCAGGGCACATTTTTCTCAGCAAAAACATAAAATCACGGAAAGGGGGAACTTTATTTTGAGAAATTGTCGTTCCCACCCATCCCACGCACTGCGGAGGAGTTTGGTCAGTGTCTACTCATTCTGGGGGTGGAAGCCGGACTTCAGCTAGGCGATAATGGAGGTTAAAAAATGATCCTGCCCGAGATACCTTAAAATGTAGTAATAACAGGTAAATTATCATTGAGTTTCTATGGAAACCCTCTAAAATCACATCATCCTTGCTTCTATCGCTCAGCTAGCAAGATTCATACCCCTGGCAAACCACCCAAGATCCCAGGATTTCTAATATTTCTTCTTTATTGGCGTGATGCCTAGCGATTTTGGTGCATTGATTTTCTGGAAGATTTCCTTTATTTCCGTGACCAAGTCTAATATGAATGACGCTAGTGTATCTCGCAAGCTAGACTAAAAGGACCCAATGGGGCTCCAGCACGGCACACACACACGCGTGCTGAGTATTAATGGCGATGTATATCTTAAGCAAAGATACCTAATTGGAGAGCTTGGAAGATCATCTTGCAAGAAGGGTAGACACCCAAACCATTAAAAGGTATACTTACGGCCCAGAGCGGAATGGCGCTACGACACTGTTTTCACACTAGCATCAGCCCTCCACATGACACCAGTCCTCGCCCCCTAGGACATTTTCAACATATTTCGCCCAAAATAATAAACTAAAATATCCCATTAAACACTATATTTTGAAATGAGAGAAGTCCACCCTTTCTTTACTAGTGTTTGATACTCTAAGCATTTCATCTCACAATGTTACAGTATTACTGCCCTTTGACATACCACTGTCATCGCCTCATCTCCCCCAAAAACACTTTTCAGACATTTCTTGTTAAAAATGTTACTTCAAGTCATTCATTTGGGTTTTCGAAGGCCATTCACGCCACACTACCACAGAAAAACTACTCTCTAGAAGTCCTCTGTCATTGTCTCATCCACCCAAAAACACTTTTCAGACATTTCTTGTTAAAACCTTTACTTCAACTCATTTATTCTGGTTTTCGCAAGCATTTCACGCCACAGTACAAATACACAAAGACTTGTGAACACAAAACACACGCAAACAAAAACACGCACACACACACGCACAAAAAAACACACACACACACACAAACACACAGACACAAAAACACAAAAACATGTACACAAAGACACGCAAACACACAAACACGAACACAAAACTCACACACACGCAAAAACACACAAACATACCAAAAACACAAAAAACACATATACAAACACAAAAACACACACACAAAAAAAGACACGAACACATTACACACACACAAAAAACTCACAAAAACACACAAAAACACACACGAACACAAAACACACACAAACACAAACACAAAAAAACACACAGACTCACACACACACACATAAACGCACAAACACAGACACACAAGCACAGACACACACACACAGACACAAACACACACACACACACACACAAACACGAACACAAAACACACACACACTCACAAACACACACAAACACACTCACACACAAAAAAACATACATACACACACACACAAGCACACACACACACAAAAAATACATACACACACACACAAACATACACACACAAAAACACAAAGCACCACGCAATCGGAACTTTTTCCTTGAACTGTAAGACCTAGAATAGATTTATACGGATGTACCGTGTCACTGCTACATTCTGTTGATGTTTCAAAGTTCATTTTGGGATTTTTTCATTAAAATGTAAGACTTGGAATATTTTAGTAGTGGTTTACCTTGTCATTTTTACATTCTGCAGATGTTTCAAAGTTCATTTTGTAATTTTTTCATTGATATTTAAGACTTAAAATATTTTTTTTACTATTTCGTCGTTGTTTACCTTGAGATTGCTACATTCTTTCGATGTTTCAAAGTTCATTTTGGAATTGTTTCCTTGTACTGTAAGACTTCCAACATTTTTATTGTGGTTTACCTTGTCACTGTTACATTCTGTTAATGTTTCATAGTTATTTTTGAATTTTCTCGTTGATATGTGCTACTTGGAATATTTTCGTAGCTATGTGTCTCGTCACTACCACATTCAGTTGTTGTTTCAAAATTCATTTGGAATTTTTTGCTTCCAATGTAAGACTTGGAATATTTCTGTACTCTTGTCTCCTGGTTCACCATGTCACTGTTACATTATGCTGATGTTTCAAAGTTTATTTAGGGTTTTTTCCTTGAAATGTAAGACTTGGAATATTTTTTTCTGGTTTACCTTGTCACTGCTATATTCAATTGATGTTTCAACATTCATTTAGAATTTTTTCCTTCAAATGTAAGACTTGGAATATTTTTTGTAGTGTTATATCATGACTTACCATGTCAGACTTACACTCTCTTTATGTTTCCAAGTACATTTTGGAATTTTTTCGTTGAAATGTAAGACTTGGAATATTTTAGTAGTGGTTTACCTTGTCACTGTTATACTCTCTTGATGTTTCAAAGTTCATTTTGGAATTTTTGTCCCTAAATGTAAGACTTGGAATATTTTCGTAGTGGTGTGTCTTGTCACTGCTACATTTATTTGATGTTTCAACATTCATTTGGAACTTTTTTCTTCAAATGTAAGACTTGGAATATTTTTTAGTGGTTTACTTTGTCACTGTTACATTCTGGTAGCAAGATTTCTGTCAAAGTTAGGTTTCTCTACGTTTAAGTTGAGTTCATCTATCATAGGTTATCATGAGTGCTAGCTTCATCTAACTTAGATTATCATGTTAGTAGTTATAGTGTGGTACTGTAGCGTGAATTGCTTGCGAAAACCCGAATGAGTGAGTTAAAGTAAAAAATTTTAACAAGAAATGACTGAAAATTGTTTTGGGGGGAGATGGGGCGATGACAGAGGGGTGCCAAAGAGTAGTTATCGTGTTGTACTGTGGCGAGAATGGCTTGCAAAAACCCGAATGAATGAGTTGAATTAAAAATTTTAACAAGAAATGTCTGAAAAGTATTTTTGGAGAGACGGGGCTATGGCAAAGGGGTGCTAGAGAGTATTTAAATTGTGATACTCTGGCGTGAATTGCTTGTGAAAACCCAAATGAATGACTTGAACGTAAAAATTTTATCAAGAAATGTCTGAAAAATGTTTTGGGGGAGATGGGGCGATGACAGAGGGATGTTAAAGAGTAGTTATAGTGTGGCACTGTGCCGTGAATTGCTTGTGAAACCCCTAATGAATGAGTTGAAGTAAAACTTTTAACAAGAAATGTCTGAAAAGTGTTTTGAAGGAGATGGGACGATGACAGAGGACTGCTAGAAAGTAGTTTTTGTGTGGTAGTTTGGCGTGAATTGCCTACGAAAACCGAAATGAATGACTTGAAGTAAAACTTTTAACAAGAAATGTGTGAAAATTGTTTTTGGGGAGATAAGGCGATGACAGAGGTATGTCATAGGGGAAGTAATAGTGTAAAATTGTGAGAGTTCTAGAGTTCTTCACCCCGCAGGGACTCAAAAGATCATTCCCTCCCAATGGCACAGCGCCCCAAGCAAGTCGTCCATGAAACCATTTCCGGTATTTTGTATCTGGAACCATGTTCTAAAAATAACCTATTGCATGAAAGCTAAGATTCTCCATTTTTTGGCACTCGTTAGAATGATGCGTTACTCTGCCTATTTGATACACCCCAGGAGACATTTGCTCTTAAGATATTAATAACGATAAAACGAAATTGTATCGTTTCTTTACGTGGGTTATTAAATTTCACACTATCGCGACAATACACCCCCCCCCTCTAGCATGCAACACCAGAGGGAAAAGGTTGATATTAGATGTAAATTTAAGACATATTAAGAGCTTTCAAGGAAAATATACATTTCTTTTAGTACCTGTTGGATTTTCACCTCTTCCATGGGAAATTGCTTAATATCTCCAAGCTAACTTTTAAGCTGTAGTTCACCCCACAATGGCATTACATGACCCCCCCTCCCCTTTGACAACACATCATTTCCACCAAGACATTTTTATGGCACTTCCTATTAAAAATTATGCCTTTAAATCCCGTGATTAAAGTTTTTTACAACCCAAGCCAAGCATAATACCCCATAAAATACTCTACAACGCGATAGCATTTCACTAATCTGAGACCAGCACCCCCCCCCCCCCCGGGTGACCTAATATTAGTGATACATTTAAACCATATTAAGAGGTATTACTGAAAGACTTTTAACGAAATGCACCGTTTCATTGAGTATTGTTAGATTTCTCTCCCCATCTAGTGAAAAATTCCTTTAACACCTCCCAGCTTATCGTTAAGCTTTAGAGTATACTAGTCAATGACAGAGCATACCACCTTGGTAAATTATGGATGATATTAAACACCCCCAAGACATCGCTTCATGTCCATCAAGACATCTTTCAGGCAATTCCTAATAAAAATTATGCTTTTAAATCCAATGAAATAAGTTTTTGCAACAAAACCTTACCATTATGCCCTACAAAACACTCCACACCACCAAGCCATCAGCCCCATCCATCACCATATGGCACCAGAGTCCTCCCCTTCTGGAATACCTAACATTAGTGGTATATATAAACCATAATAAGAGGTATTATTGAAAGACTTTTAAGGAAATATCATTTTTTTCATTGAGATAAATTTATCGACATTTTACATTATCCTAACGATAGATTCCACCCTCTACTTAGCATTCATATTCAGAGGGTGCTTAACAATAGATGTAATGTTTAGGCATTATTGTTGCTTATAAAAGGATAAAAAATAAACAATAAAATGCGTAACTTATGCAAAGACAAGGGGAGAGGACTCCAGGGGAGAGAAGGCGTTTGTGGAGGAAGGAGGCCCGTGTTTCCGTCACCAGCTCCGCTCTGTATTTTTATCTAGTCATTTAGGTTTTTTTTCGTTGCGCAGACCGGTAATTTTGAAGTGTTTTTAAGTGTTTTTTTATTTATTGTTAACCCGCAGTGGGCCTCCGCCGAGTAAGGTGCCGGCCCACTCACTGGCAACCTCTGAGGGCGTGTCCAGTTCCCCGAGTGGTTTCTCTCACCCCTTACGTAACCCAGGGCCTATTTTTCAGCGAAAATATCAAAACACGCAAAAGGTGAAATTTTATTTTGAGAAATTCTCGTTCCCACTCATTACGCGCACTGCGGTGGAGTTTGGTCAGTGTCTATTCAGTCCAGAGACGGAAACCGGACTTCGGCTATGCCATAATGGAGGTTAAAAAATGATCCTTCTCAAGATACCTTAAAATGTAGTAATAATAGAAAATTATCATTGACTTTCTACGGCAACCCTCTAAAATCACATCATCCCTGTTTCTAGCAATAAGCTAGTAAAATTCATATCCATGGCAACCCACCCAAAATTCAAGGCGTTCTAATATTTCTTATTCACTGGAATGATTCCTAACGATTTTGGTGCATTTTTTTTCTGGAAGATTTCCAGGATTTCCGTGACCAAGTCTAATATGTATGATGCTAGTTTATCTCGCAAGCTAGACCAAATGGACCCCATGGGGCTCCAGCACGGCAAGCACACACGCGTGCTGTGTATTAATGGCGATGTTTATCTTAAGCAAAGATTCCTAATGGGAGAGCTTGGAAGATCATCTTGCGAGAAGGGTAGATATCCCAACCATTAAAAAGTATACTTATGACCCAGAGCGGATTGACCCTACGAAACTGTTTTCACACTAGCAACAGCCCTCCTCATGACACCAGTCCTCACCCCGTAGGACATTTTCAACCAATTTCGCCCCGAAAATAAACTGAAATATCACATTCAACACTATATGTTTGAAAACATAGATGTCCCCCTTTCTTTACTAGTTTTGATACTCTAAGCATTTCACCTCACAATTTTACAATATTACTGCCCCTTTGACATACCTCTGTCATCGCCTCATCTCCCAAAAAATACTTTTCGGACATTTCTTGTTAAAAGTTTTACTTCAAGTCATTCATTTGGGTTTTCGCAGGCAATTCACGCCACACTACCGCACTATAACTACTCTCTAGCAGTCCTCTGTCATCGTCCCATCTCCTTCAAAACACTTTTCAGACATTTCTTGTTAAAAGTTTTACTTCAAATAATTCATTTGGGGTTTTGCAAGCAATGCACGGCAGAGTTCCACGCTATAACTACTCTTTAACGTCCCTCTGTCATCGCCCCATCTCCCCAAAAAACAATTTTCAGACATTTCGTGCTAAGAGTTTTACTTCAAGTCATTCATTCGGGTTTTTGCAAGCAAAATTGTATCGTTTCTTTACGTGGGTTATTAAATTTCACACTATCGCGACAATACGCCCCCTCCCTCTAGCCTGCAATACCAGAGGAATAAGGATGATATTAGATGCAATTTTAAGACATATTAAGAGCTTTTAAGGAAAATATACATTTCTTTTAGTACCTGTTAGATTTTCACCTCTTCCATGGGAAATTGCTAAATGTCTCTAAGCTAACTTTTAACTGTAGTTCACCCCACAATGGCATTACATGAACCCCCCCCCCCCTCTGACAACACATCATTTCCACCAAGACATTTTTATGGCACTTCCTATTAAAAATTATGTCTTTAAATCCCGTGATTAAAGTTTTTTACAACCCAAGCCAAGCATAATACCCCATAAAATACTCTACAACGCGATAGCATTTCACTAGTCTGACACCAGCACCCCCCCCCGGGTGACCTAATATTAGTGATACATTTAAACCATATTAAGAGGTATTATTGAAAGACTTTTAGCGAAATGCACCGTTTCATTGAGTATTGTTAGACTTCTCTCCCCATCTAGTGAAAAATTCCTTTAATACCTCCCAGCTTATCATTAAGCTTTAGAGTTATACTAGTCAATGACAATGCATACCACCTTGGTAAATTATGGATGATATTAAACACCCCCAAGACATCGCTTCATGTCCATCAAGACATCTTTCAGGCAATTCCTAATAAAAATTATGCTTTTAAATCCAATAAAACAAGTTTTTGCAACAAAACCTTATCATGATGCCCTACAAAACACTCCACACCACCAAGCCATCAGCCCCATCCCTCACCATATGGCACCAGAGTCCCCCCCCCCTGGAAGACCTAACATTAGTGGTATATATAAACCATAATAAGAGGTATTATTGAAAGACTTTTAAGGACATACCATTTTTTTCATTGAGATAAATTTATCGACATTTCACATTATCCTAACGATAGATTCAACCCTCTACCTAGCATTCATATTCAGAGGGCGCTTAACAATAGATGTAATGTTTAGGCATTATTGTGGCTTATAAAAGGATAAAAAATAAACAATAAAATGCGTAACTTATGCAAAGACAAGGGGAGAGGACTCCAGGGGAGAGAAGGCGTTTGTGGAGGAAGGAGGCCCGTGTTTCCGTCACCAGCTCCGCTCTGTATTTTTATCTAGTCAGTTAGGTTTTTTTTCGTTGCAAAGACCGGTAATTTTCAAGTGTTTTTTACGTGTTATTTTATTTATTGTTAACCCGCAGTGGGCCTCCGCCGATTAAGGTGCCGGCCCACTCACTGGCAACCTCTGAGGGCGTGTCCAGTTCCCCGAGTGGTTTCTCTCACCCCTTACGTAACCCAGGGCCCATTTTTTCAGCAAAAATATCAAAACACGCAAAAGCAGGGAAATTCTATTTCGAGAAATTCTGGTTCCCACTCATTACGCGCACTGCGGGGGAGTTTGGTCAATGTCTATTCATTCCAGAGACGGAAACCGGACTTCGGCTAGGGCATAATGGAGGTTAAAAAATGATCCTTCTCAAGATACCTTAAAATGTAGTAATAATAGAGAAATTATCATTGACTTTCTACGGCAACTCTCTAAAATCACATCATCCCTGTTTCTAGCAATCAGCTAGCAAGATTCACACCCCATGTAACCCACCCAAGATTCAAGGCGTTCTAATATTTCTTCTTCACTGGAATGATTCCTAACGATTTTGGTGCCTTTTTTTTCTGGAAAATTTCCAGGAGTTCCGTGACCAAGTCTAATATGAATGATGCTAGTTTATCTCGCAAGCTAGACTAAATGGACCCCATGGGGCTCCAGCACGGCAAGCACACACGCGTGCTGTGTATTAATGGCGATGTTTATCTTAAGCAAAGATTCCTAATGGGAGAGCTTGGAAGATCATCTTGCGAGAAGGGTAGATATCCAAACCATTAAAAGGTATACTTATGGCCCAGAGCGGAATGGCCCTACGAAACTGTTTTCACATTAGCATCAGCCCTCCACATAACACCAGTCCTCACCCCTTAGGACATTTTCAACCAACTTCGCCCCGAAAATAAACTGAAATATCACATTCAACACTATATGTTTGAAAACAGAGATATCCCCCTTTCTTTACTAGTTTTGATACTCTAAGCATTTCACCTCAGAATTTTACACTATTACTGCCCCTTTGACATACCTCTGTCATCGCCTCATCTCCCAAAAAATACTTTTCAGACATTTCTTGTTAAAAGTTTCACTTCAAGTCATTCATTTTGGTTTTTGCAAGCAATTCACGCCACACTACCACACAAAAACCACTCTTTAGCAGTCCTCTGTCATCGTCCCATCTCCTTCAAAATACTTTTCAGACATTTCTTGTTAAAAGTTTTACTTCAAATCATTCATTTGGGGTTTTGCAAGCAATGCACGGCAGAGTTCCACACTATTACTACTCTTTAACATCCCTCTGTCATCGCCCCATCTCCCCCAAAAACACTTTCCAGACATTTCTTGCTAAAAGTTTTACTTCAAGTCATTCATTCGGGTTTTTGCAAGCGAAATTGTATCGTTTCTTTACGTGGGTTATTAAATCTCACACTATCGCGACAATACGCCCCCCCCCCCCTCTAGCAAGCAACACCAGAGGGAAAAGGTTGATATTAGATATAAATTTAAGACATATTAAGAGCTTTTAAGGAAAATATACATTTCTTTTAGTACCTGTTAGATTTTCACCTCTTCCATGGGAAATTGCTTAATGTCTCCAAGCTAACTTTTAAGCTGTAGTTCACCCAACAATGGCATTACATGACCCCCCCCCCCCCTTGAAAACACATCATTTCCACCAAGACATTTTTATGGCACTTCCTATTAAAAATTTTGTCTTTAAATCCCGTGATTAAAGTTTTTTACAACCCAAGCCAAGCATAATACCCCATAAAATACTCTACAACGCGATAGCATTTTACTTATCTGACACCAGCACCCCCCCGGGTGACCTAATATTAGTGATACATTTAAACCATATTAAGAGGTATTACTGAAAGACTTTTAACGAAATGCACCGTTTCATTGAGTATTGTTAGATTTCTCTCCCCATCTAGTGAAAAATTCTTTTAACACCTCCCACCTTATCTTTAAGCTTTAGAGTATACTAGTCAATGACAATGCATACCACCTTGGTAAATTATGGATGATATTAAACACCCCCATGATATCGCTTCATGTCAACCAAGACATCTTTCAGGCAATTCCTAATAAAAATTATGCTTTTAAATCCAATGAAACAAGTTTTTGCAACAAAACCTTATCATGATGCCCTACAAAACACTCCACACCACCAAGCTATCAGCCCCATCTATCACCATATGGCACCAGAGTCCCCCCCCTGGAAGACCTAACATTAGTGGTATATATAAACCATAATAAGAGGTATTATTGAAAGACTTTTAAGGAAATACCATTTTTTTCATTGAGATAAATTTATCGACATTTGACATTATCCTAACGATAGATTCCACCCTCTACCTAGCATTCATATTCAGAGGGTGCTTGACAATAGATGTAATGTTTAGGCATTATTGCGGCTAATAAAAGGATAAAAAATAAGCAATAAAATGCGTAATTTATGCAAAGACGAGGGGAGAGGACTCCAGGGGAGAGAAGGCGTCTGTGGAGGGAGGAGGCCCGTGTGTCCGTCACCAGCTCCGCTCTGTATTTTTATCTAGTCATTTAGGTTTTTATTTGCGCAGACCGGTAATTTTCAAGTGTTTTTTAAGTGTTTTTTTATTTATTGTTAACTCGTAGCGGGCCTCCGCCGAGTAAAGTGCCGGCCCACTCACTGGCAACCTCTGAGGGCGTGTACAGTCCCCCGAGTGGTTTTTCTCACCCCTTACGTAACCCAGGGCCCATTTTTTTCAGCAAAAATATCAAAACGAGCAAAAGGGGAAATTCTATTTTGAGAAATTCTCGTTCCCACTCATTACGCGCACTGCGGGGGAGTTTGGTCAGTGTCTATTCATTCCAGAGACGGAAACCGGACTTCGGCTATGGCATAATGGAGGTTAAAAAATGATCCTTCTCAAGATACCTTAAAATGTAGTAATAATAGAGAAATTATCATTGACTTTCTGCGGCAACTCTCTAAAATCACATCATCCCTGTTTCTAGCACTCAGCTAGCAAGATTCACACCCCTGGTAACCCACCCAAGATTCAAGGCGTTCTAATATATCTTCTTCACTGGAATGATTCCTAACGATTTTGGTCATTTTTTTTTCTGGAAGATTTCCAGGATTTTCCATGATCAAGTCTAATATCAATGGCGCTTGTGTATCTCGCAAGATAGACTAAAAGGACCCCAAGGGGCTCCAGCACTGCACACACACGCGTGCTGCGTATTAACGGCGATGTATATCTTAAGCAAAGATTACTAATGGGAGAGCTTGGAAGATCATCTTGCGAGAAGGGTAGATATCCAAACCATTAAAAGGTATACTTATGGCCCAGAGCGGAATGGCCCTACGACACTGTTTTTACACTAGCATCAGCCCTCCACATAACACCAGTCCTCACCCCTTAGGACATTTTCAACCAATTTCGCCCCGAAAATAAACTGAAATATCACATTCAACACTATATGTTTGAAAACAGAGATATCCCCCTTTCTTTACTAGTTTTGATACTCTAAGCATTTCACCTCAGAATTTTACACTATTACTGCCCCTTTGACATACCTCTGTCATCGCCTCATCTCCCAAAAAATACTTTTCAGATATTTCTTGTTAAAATTTTTACTGCAAGTCATTCATGTGGGTTTTCGCAGGCAATTCACGCCACACTACCACACAAAAACCACTCTTTAGCAGTCCTCTGTCATCGTCCCATCTCCTTCAAAATACTTTTCAGACATTTCTTGTTAAAAGTTTTACTTCAAATCATTCATTTGGGGTTTAGCAAGCAATGCACGGCAGAGTTCCACACTATAACTACTCTTTAACGTTCCTCTGTCATCGCCCCATCTCCCCCAAAAACACTTTCCAGACATTTCTTGCTAAAAGTTTTACTTCAAGTCATTCATTCGGGTTTTTGCAAGCAAAATTGTATCGTTTATTTACGTGGGTTATTAAATTTCACACTATCGCGACAAAACGCCCCCCCCCCTCTAGTATGCAACACCAGAGGGAAAAGGTTGATATTAGATGTATATTTAAGACATATTAAGAGCTTTTAAGGAAAATATACATTTCTTTTAGTACCTGTTAGATTTTCACCTCTTCCATGGGAAATTGCTTAGTGTCTCCAAGCTAACTTTTAAGCTGTAGTTCACCCACAATGGCATTACATGACTCCCCCCCCTCTGACAACACATCATTTCCACCAAGACATTTTTATGGCACCTTCTATTAAAAATTATGTCTTTAAATCCCGTGATTAAAGTTTTTTACAACCCAAGCCAAGCATAATACCCCATAAAATACTCAACAACGCGATAGCATTTTACTAATCTAACACCAGCACAACCCCCTCCCCCCGGGTGACCTAATATTAGTGTTACATTTAAACCATATTAAGAGGTATTATTGAAAGACTTTTAACGAAATGCACCGTTTCATTGAGTATTGTTAGATTTCTCTCCCCATCTAGTGAAAAATTCCTTTAACACCTCCTAGCTTATCATTAAGCTTTAGAGTATACTAGTCAATGACAATGCATACCACCTTGGTAAATTATGGATGATATTAAACACCCCCAAGATATCGCTTCATGTCTATCAAGAAATCTTTCAGGCAATTCCTAATAAAAATTATGCTTTTAAATTCAATGAAACAAGTTTTTGAAACAAAACCTTATCATGATGCCCTACAAAACACTCCACACCACCAAGCCATCAGCCCCATCCATCACCATATGGCACCAGAGTCCCCCCCTGGAAGACCTAAAATTAGTGGTATATATAAACCACAATAAGAGGTATTATTGAAAGACTTTTAAGGAAATACCATTTTTTTTCATTGAGATAAATTTATCGACATTTGACATTATCCTAACGATAGATTCCACCCTCTACCTAGCATTCATATTCAGAAGGCGCTTGACAATAGATGTAATGTTTAGGCATTATTGTGGCTAATAAAAGGATAAAAAATAAGCAATAAAATGCGTAATTTATGCAAAGACGAGGGGAGAGGACTCCAGGGGTGAGAATGCGTCTGTGGAGGAAGGAGACCCGTGTTTTCGTCACCAGCTCCGCTCTGTATTTTTATCTAGTCATTTAGGTTTTTTTTCGTTGGGCAGACCGGTAATTTTCAAGTGTTTTTTAAGTGTTTTTTATTTATTGTTAACCCGCAGCGGGCCTCCGCCGTGTAAGGTGCCGGCCCACTCACTGGCAACCTCTGAGGGCGTGTCCAGTCCCACGAGTGGTTTCTCTCATCCCTTACGTAACCCAGGGCACATTTTTTCAGCTAAAATATCAAAACACGCAAAAGGGGAAATTCTATTTTGAGAAATTCTCGTTCCCACTCATTACGCGCACTGCGGGGGAGTTTGGTAAGCGTCTATTTATTCCAGAGACGGACACTGGACTTCGGCTAGGGCATAATGGAGGTTAAAAAATTATCCTTCTCAAGATACCTTAAAATGTAGTAATAATAGAGAAATTATCATTGACTTTCTACGGCAACTTTCTAAAATCACATCATCCCTGTTTCTAGCACTCAGCTAGCAAGATTCACACCCCTGGTAACCCACCCAAGATTCAAGTTGTTCTAATATATCTTCTTCACTGGAATGATTCCTAACGATTTTGGTGCATTTTTTTTTCTGGAAGATTTCCAGGATTTCCGTGACCAAGTCTAATATGAATGATGCTAGTGTATCTCGCAAGCTAGACTAAATGGACCCCATGGGGGTCAAGCACGGCAAACACACATGCGTGCTGTGTATTAATGGCAATGTATATCTTAAGCAAAGATTACTAATGGGAGAGCTTGGAAGATCATCTTGCGAGAAGGGTAGATATCCAAACCATTAAAAGGTATACTTATGGCCCAGAGCGGAATGGCCCTACGACACCGTTTTCACATTAGCATCAGCCCTACAAATAACACCAGTCCTCTCCCCTTAGGACATTTTCAACCAATTTCGCCCCGAAAAACAACTGAAATATCACATTCAACAATATATGTTTGAAAACAGAGAAGTCCCCCTTTCTTTACTAGTTTTGATACTCTAAGTATTTCACCTCACAATTTTACACTATTACTGCCCATTTGACATACCTCTGTCATCCCCTCATCTCCCAAAAAATACTTTTTAGGCATTTCTTGTTAAAATTTTTACTTCAAGTCATTCATTTGGGTTTTCGCAGGCAATTCACGCCACACTACCGCACTATAACTACTCTCTAGCAGTCCTCTGTCATCGTCCCATCTCCTTCAAAACACTTTTCAGACATTTCTTGTTAAAAGTTTTACTTCAAATAATTCATTTGGGGTTTTGCAAGCAATACACGGCAGAGTTCCACACTATAACTGCTCTTTAAGATCCCTCTGTCATCGCCCCATCTCCCCCAAAAACACTTTCAGACATTTCTTGCTAAAATTTTTATTTCAAGTCAATCAATCGGGTTTTTGCAAGCGAAATTCTATCGTTTCTTTACGTGGGTTATTAAATTTCACACTATCTTGACAATACGCCCCCCCCCTCTAGCATGCAACACCAGAGGGAAAAGGTTGATATTAGATGTAAATTTAAGACATATTAAGAGCTTTTAAGGAAAATATACATTTCTTTTTGTACCTGTTAGATTTTCACCTCTTCCATGGGAAATTGCTTAATATCTCCAAGCTAAGTTTTAAGCTGTAGTTCACCCCACAGTGGCATTACATGACCCCCCCCCCTCCCTCTGACAACACATCATTTCCACCAAGACATTTTTATGGCACTTCCTATTAAAAATTATGTTTTTAAATCCCGTGATTAAAGTTTTTTACAACCCAAGCCAAGCATAATACCCCATAAAATACTCTACAACGCGATAGCATTTCACTAATCTGACACCAGTACCCCCCTCCCCGGATGACCTAATATTAGTGATTCATTTAAACCCTATTAAGAGGTATTATTGAAGGACTTTTAACGAAATGCACCGTTTCATTGAGTATTGTTAGATTTATCTCCCCATCTAGTGAAAAATTCATTTAACACCTCCCAGCTTATCGTTAAGCTTTAGAGTATACTAGTCAAGGACAATGCATTACACCTTGGTAATTTATGGATGATATTAAACACCCCCATGACATCGCTTCATGTCCATAAAGACATCTTTCAGGCAATTCCTAATAAAAATTATGCTTTTAAATCCAATGAAACAAGTTTTTGCAACAAAACCTTATCATGATGCCCTACAAAACACTCCACACCACCAAGCCATCAGCCCCATCCATCACCATATGGCACCAGAGTCCCCCCATGGAAGACCTAACATTAGTGGTATATATAAACCATAATAAGAGGTATTATTGAAAGACTTTTAAGGAAATATAATTTTTTTCATTGAGATAAATTTATCGACATTTGACATTATCCTAACGATAGATTCCACCCTCTACCTAGCATTCATATTCAGAAGGTGCTTGACAATAGATGTAAGGTTTAGGCATTATTGCGGCTAATAAAAGGATAAAAAATAAGCAATAAAATGCGTAATTTATGCAAAGACGAGGGAAGAGTACTCCAGGGGAGAGAAGGCGCCTGTGGACGGAGGAGGCCCGTTTTTCCGTCACCAGCTCTGCTCTGTATTTTTATCTAGTCATTTAGGTTTTTTTTGTTGCACAGACCGGTAATTTTCAAGTGTTTTTTAAGTGTTTTTTTATTTATTGTTAACCCGCAGTGGGCCTCCGCCGAGTAAGGTGCCGGCCCACTCACTGGCAACCTCTGAGGGCCTGTCCAGTCCTCCGAGTGGTTTCTCTCGCCCCTTACGTAACACAGGGCCCATTTTTTTCAGCGAAAATATCAAAACACGCAAAAGGGGAAATTCTATTTTGAGAAATTCTCGTTCCCACTCATTATGCGCACTGCGGGGGAGTTTGGTCAATGTCTATTCATTCCAGAGACGGAAACTGGACTTCGGCTAGGGCATAATGGAGGTTAAAAAATGATCCTTCTCAAGATACCTTAAAATGTAGTAATAATAGAAAAATTATCATTGACTTTCTACGGCAACTTTCTAAAATCACATCATCCCTGTTTCTAGCTATCAGCTAGCAAGATTCACACCCCTTGTAACCCACCCAAGATTCAAGGCGTTCTAATATTTCTTCTTCACTGGAATGATTCCTAACGATTTTGATGCATTTTTTCCTGGAAGATTCCCAGGTTTTCCGTGACCAAGTCTAATATGAATGAGTAGAATGGGGGGTGCTACTCCCAGCGGGAGTCCATATATGGGCATAGAACCACGTGGTTCTGTCGGCATTTTTAATGCTGACGGGAGTCCTAATATGGGCATAGAGTCATTAGGGAGAACACGTGGTTAATGGGGTCAATGACCTAAATTGATTGCGTAATCAAAGTGTGTCAACAACAACAACATCGACCTTGACATTCGCTGAGAGCGTGCACTTACAACAACATCGACCTTGGAACACCTGTGCAGTCGACCTCAATTCACCTATCGTGAATCAATAATTCCCCTTAGAAACAACAAATTAATTTTCCCTCCTTGACAGATCAATCAATCAATGACATCATCTGTCAGACTTTAAAAATTTCCGCCTAGAAACATTTCTCCAGGAATAGATCCATATCATTAATGTCTTTGCCTCGGGAACAACTCTTTTGGTCGAACTCCAAAGGATATTAATAACCCCCGGCCATGGAAACAATTAGGCAAGAAACATCTTAGCGATGAATTGTTTTAGCGCGCGAGAAGGTTTCCTATTAATTTGAAATGCGTTACCACAGAGATGCCAATAACAAAGGAACACGCTGAATTTGCTTTTAGTGATTATTTGGGCGAAACCGTTTTAGACAGGCTATGTAACTATTTCGGCAAAACAGATAGCGACATTTTAAAAGATGATTTTTGAAGAGATTTTGGAGGAGGTTTTGAGTGTGGTCGTTATAATACACAAGTTTCATTTGAACAGTGTTGTGAGGTCTTCTAACCCAACCCCAAAGGGTTCCGATCCTCCTACCCCAACCCCGAAGGAAGCCCCCGGTCCTCAAAGCCCCCCAAGCTCCCAAAGGGCCACCGGCGCCCCCAAAAGCCCACCCAGCCCCCCACAGGCCATCCCCAGGCCCCAAAGGTCCCCCAGGCCCCCACGAGGCCCCCCCGACCCCCCAAGGCCCACTCTGTGCCCCAAAGGTCCTCCTCCGGTCCCCCAGGGTCCCACTAGCTCCCCAATGCCCCACCGGGTGCCCAAGTCCCTCCCCCGGCCCCCAACAGCCCCAAACGCCCACCCATGGTCCGCAACGGTCCCCCGTGCTCCCACAGGCCCACCGGTACCCCAAAGGCCAACCACCGGTCACCCGGCGCTCCCACCGCCCCCCCCCACCCCCCACAGCCCAAACCGGACCCCAAAGCCCAACCCCGGAGTGGTTTGGCTTGGTTTAACTTTTCACCGTTATATTTACTAGATTTTTAATATTTCATCCTGAATTCCTTTTGTTGAAATGCAAGAGATGGACTATTTAAGTAGAGTTAGGTCGTGGTTTAGCTTGTCACAGTTACATTTTCTTGTTTTTTAAAAGTTCATTTTTAATTTCTTTCGTTGAAATGCATGAATTGGAATATTTCAGTAGTGTTTGGTCGTGGTTTACCTTGTCACAGTTAAATTTTCTTGATTTTTCAAAGTTAATTTTGAATTTCTTTTGTAGAAATGCAAGAGTTGGAATATTTCACTAGCGTTCGGTTGTGGTTTACCTTGTCAAAGTTAAATTTTCTTGATTATTCATCGCTCATTTTGAATTTCATTTGTTGAAATTCAAGAGTTGGAATATTTCAGTAGTGTTTGGTTGTGGTTTACCTTGTCACAGTTAAATTTTCTTGATTTTTAAACGCTCATTTTGAATTTCTTTCGTTGAAATGCAAGAGTTGGACTATTTCAGTAGTGTGTGGTTGTGGTTTAACTTGTCAAAGTTAAATTTTCTTGATTTTTCATAGTTAATTTAGAATTTATTTCGTTGAAATTAAATATTTGTAATATTTCAATAGTGTTTGGTTGTGGCTTACCTTGTCACAGTTAAATTTTCTTGATTTTTCAATGTTAATTTGAATTTCTTTCGTTGAAATGCAAGAGTTGGACTATTTCAGTAGTGTTTGGTTGTGGTTTACCTTGTCACATTTACATTTTCATGATTTTTAAAAGTTCATTATTAATTTCTTCATTTGAAATGCAAGAGTTGGACTATTTCACTAGTGTTTGGTCGTGGTTTACCTTGTCACAGTTACATTTTCATGATTTTTCAATGTTCATTTTTAATTTCTTTCGTTGAAATGCAAGAGTTGGACTGTTTCAGTAGTGTTTGCTTATGGTTTACCTTGTCACAGTTACATTTTCTTGATTTTTCAAAGCTCATTTCGAATTTCTTTCATTGAAATGCAAGAGTTGGACTATTTCAGTAGCGTTCGGTTATGGTTTACCTTGTCAAAGTTACATTTTCCTGATTTTTCAAAGTTCATTTTGATTTTATTTCGTTGAAATGCAAGAATTGGAATATTTCAGTAGTGTTTGGTTTTGGTTAACCTTGTCACAGTTACATTTTAATGATTTTTCAATGATGATTTTGTATTTATTTTAGTGAAATGCAAGAGTTAGACTATTTCAGTAGTGGTTGCTTGGGGATTACATTGTAACAGTTACATTTTATTGATTTTTCAAAGATCATTTAGAATTTCTTCCTTTAAAATGTTAGAGTTGGATTATTTAAGTATTGTTTGGTTATGTTTTAAATTGTCACAGTTAAATTTTAATGATTTTTCAAACTTGATTTAGAATTTCTTTATTTGAAATGCAAGAGTTGGAATATTTCTGTTGTGTTTGGTTATGTTTTACCTTGTCACAGTTACATTTTCATGATTTTTCAAAGTTCATTTTGAATTTCTTTCGTTGAAGTGAAAGAGTTGGAATATTTCAGTGGTGTTTGGTTGTGATTTTCCTTATCAAAGTTACATTTTCTTGATTTTTCAAAGTTGATTTTGAATGTCTTTCGTTGAAGTGCAAGAGTTGTAATATGTCAGGAGTGTTTGGTTGTGGTTTACCTTGTCAAAGGTACATTTTCGTGATTTTTAAAAGATCATTTTTAATTTCTTTCTTTTAACTTCAAGAGTTGGACTATATCATTAGTGTTTAGGTGTGGATTACCTTGTCACAGTTAAATTTTCTTGATTTTTCAAAGTTAATTTTGAATTTCTTTCATTGAAATTCAAGAGTTGGAATATTTCAGAAGTGTTTGTTTGTGGTTTAACTTTTCACAGGTACATTTTCTTGATTTTTCAAATTTCATTTTGAATTTCTTTCGTTGAAAAACATGAGCTGGAATATTTCAGTTGCTTTCGTTCGTGGATTACCGTACCAAAAGTACAATTTCTTGATTTTTCAAAGTTCATTTTATATTTCTTGCGTTGTAAAGAAAGAGTTGGAATAATTCAGTAGTGTTTAGTTATGGTTTAACTTGTCACAGTTACATTTTTTTGATTTTTCAAAGTTCATTTTGAATTTCTTTTTTGTTGAAATGCAAGAGTTGTAATATTTCAGTAGTGTTTGGCTGTGGTTTACCTTGTCAAATTTATATTTTCTTGATTTTTCAAATTTCATTTTAATGTATTTAGTTTAAATTCAAGAGTTGGAATATTTAAGAATTTTTTGGTTGTGGTTTACCTTGCAACAGTTAAATTTTCTTGATTTCTCAAAGATCATTTCGAATTTCTTTCTTTGAAATGCACTAGTTTGAATATTTCAGTAGTGTTTGGTCATGGTTTACCTTGTCACGGTTAAATTTTATTGATATTAATTATCTCTTTTTTATATTCTTTCATTGAAATTAAATAGATTGACTATTACAGAGATGTATGCTAGATGTTTACCTTGTCACACTAACATATTCAAGATTATTAAATGACGATAAATATTTTCTTTAGTTTAAAAGAAAGAGTTGGAATATTTCAATAGTGTTTGCTTATGGTTTACCTTGTCACAGTTACATTTTCTTGATTTTTCAAAGTTCATTTGAATTTCTTTTGTTGAAAAGCAAGAGTTGGAATATTTCAGTGGTGTCTGGTTATGGTTCACCTTGTTACAGTTTAATTTTCTTGATTTTTCTAAGTTCATTTCGATTTTCTTTCGTTGTAAATCTAGAGTTAGACTATTTAATTTTTTTCTCGATATCGTTTACACTTTCCCAGTTACTTTTTCCTGCTTTTTAAATGCTTATATTGTTTTTAAATCGTTGAAATGCAAGAGTTTGACTATTTCACTAGTGTTTGGTTATGGTTTATATTGTCAAAGTTAAATTTTCATGATTTTTAAAAGTTAATTTTGAATTTCTTTTACTGAAATGCAAGACTTGGACTATTTCGGTAGTGTTCTCTTACGGTTTACCTTGTCACAGTTGCATTTTCTTGATTTTACAAAGTTAAATTGAATTTCTTTCGTTGAATGCAAGAGATGGAATATTTCAGTTGTGTTTTGTTTTGGTTTACCGTGTCACAGTTACACTCTTTTGATTTTTCAAAGTTCATTTTGAATTTCTTTCGTTAAAAAATGCAATAGATGGAATATTTCAGTAGTGTATGATATTGGTTGAAATTGTCACAATTACATTTTCTTTATTTTTAAAAGTTTATTTTGAATTTCTTTCATTGAAATGCAAGAGTTGGAATATTTCAGTAGAGTTTGGTTGTTGTTTACATTGTCACAGTTACATATTCTTGATTTTTAAAAGTTCATTTTTAATTTATATCGTTGAAATGCAAGAGTTGGAATATTTCAGTAGTGTTTGTATGTGGTTTACCTGGTAAAAGTTACATTTTATTGATTCTACATAGGACATTTGTAGGTCGGTCGTTTAAATTCATTTGGGGGAAGTTTTCACGAGTGTTTGGTTGTGGTTTAAAAGTTCAATAGTACATTTTATCTAAATTACTGAATTACAAATCATTATTAATTTCGTATATTTGATCGTTCTGGTATAGTAAATAAGTTTGTTCTTGTTTATTTAAGTTTACAATATACATTTCATTTTTCTACTTTTTACATTTTTAATACATTCGTTGAAATGCACTGGGTTGAATAACTCTTCTGAGGGTGGGTGTGTATTTAATTTTAACAGAATAAAGTTAATGATTTTTCAATGTTCATTTTTGAATTTAATTTTTTGAATAGCAATATTTGGTTGTTGTCAGTATGTTGGTGGGGTTTTGGAAATTTTAAAATGTACATTATAATGATTTTTCATTGACCATTTTAAATTCATTAGTTTTTAATCAAGAGTTTTTACTTGTAAGTAGTTGTCTTTTGGGGTTCTAATATCAACATGGTATTTATAATGATTTTTCAAATAACATTTGAATTCTTTCCGTAGAAATGAAATTGGTGTACTATTTCAGTAGTGTTTGTTGGTGGTTTACATTGACACTGTACCAATTTATTTATTTTTAAAAGTTCATGATGAATTTATTTCGTTAAAAGCAAGAAATGTACTATTTAAGTACAGAGTTTGGTCGTGGTTTACCTTGTCACTGTTACATTTTCTTGGTTTTTCAATTGACATTTTGAATATCTTTCCTTGTAATGCAAGAGTTGATACATTTCATATGTAATTTTGTGTTGAGGATCTGTAAACAGTAAAATTTTCTTTTTTATCAAAGTATCAGTTTTAATTCCTGTAATTTTAATTCAATAGTTTTACTACGTAATGAGTGTATTTGCGTGGTTTACCTTGTCTCAGTTACATTTTCTTGATTTTTAAAATTTAATTTCTAATTTCTGTCGTTGGAATTCAAGAGTTGTACTATATCATTGGGGTTAGGTTATGGTTTAACTTGTAAGAGTTGCATTTTATTTATTTTTCAAAGTTCATTTTGAATTTCTTTCGTTGAAATGCAAGAGTTGGAATATTTCAGTAGTGTTTGGTTGTGGTTTACCTTGTCACAGTTACATTTTCTTGATTTTTCAAAGTTCATTTTGAATTTCTTTCGTTGAAATGCAAGAGTTGGAATATTTCAGTAGTGTTTGGTTGTGGTTTACCTTGTCACAGTTACATTCTCTTGATTTTTCAAAGTTCATTTTGAATTTCTGTCGTTGAAATGCAAGAGTTGGAATATTTCAGTAGTGTTTGGTTGTGGTTTACCTTGTCACACTTACATTTTTCTTGATATTTAGAACTTCATTTTGAAAACTACTCAGTGAAAAGTATGATTTAGAATATTTCAGTAGCGTTTCGTTGTATTTCACCTTAACACAGTTAAATTTTCAGGATTTTTAAATGATCATTTCGAACTTCATGGATGTAATAGCATATGTTGGGATAGTTAACTAGTGTGTTCCTATTGTTTACCTTGTCACAGTTACATTTTCTTGATTTTTCAAAGTTCATTTTGAATTTCTTTCGTTGAAATGCAAGAGTTGGAATATTTCAGTAGTGTTTGGTTGTGGTTTACCTTGTCACAGTTACATTTTCTTGATTTTTCAAAGTTCATTTTGAATTTCTT